>NC_069501.1:450896400-451046400 GCF_027579735.1 Bombina bombina | reverse complement strand
TATGTGTGTGTGTATATATATATATATATATATATATATATTCAGTGTGTATATGTGTGTGTATATATATATATATATATATATTCAGTGTGTATATGTGTGTGTGTATATATATATATTCAGTGTGTATATGTGTGTGTATATATATACTGTATATATTCAGTGTGTATATGTGTGTGTATATATATATATATTCAGTGTGTATATGTGTGTGTATATATATATATATATATATATATATATTCAGTGTGTATATGTGTGTGTGTATATATATATATATTCAGTGTGTATATGTGTGTGTATATATATATATTCAGTGTGTATATGTGTGTATATATATATATATATATATATATATATTCAGTGTGTATATGTGTGTGTATATATATATATTCAGTGTGTATATGTGTGTGTATATATATATTCAGTGTGTATATGTGTGTGTATATATATATATATTCAATGTGTATATGTGTGTGTATATATATATATATATATATATATATTCAGTGTGTATATGTGTGTGTATATATATATATATATATATTCAGTGTGTATATGTGTGTGTATATATATATATTCAGTGTGTATATGTGTGTGTATATATATATATATATATATATATATATTCAGTGTGTATATGTGTGTGTATATATATATATATTCAGTGTGTATATGTGTGTGTATATATATATATATATATATATATATATATTCAGTGTGTATATGTGTGTGTGTGTATATATATATATATTCAGTGTGTATATGTGTGTGTATATATATTCAGTGTGTACATCAGTTTATATGGCACTTTAAAGATAACAGTTTATTAATACAATTACAAACTGAAACATATTGTCAGAGCTCATAAAATATTAGCGCTATTGTGTGTTAACATTAATGAGCACATTCAATAGCGCTTTGTTTTATGCTCATATTCTATGTCTAAGGTTATTTTTCATTGCTTGAGTGATCTTAGGGCACACTAACTTTCCATGTCAGATAGAGCCGTAATAGACTTCCGTAGGGGCACACAGTAAAGTTTGGATATTGAGCGCAAAGCCGATGGTGTTCTAAGCCACTGGTGCGCAAGTAATGGAGTTCTTCATGTAGTTCTATGCTATACTATTCATAGTAATAGTTTTCATCAGGTCTCAAAAAATGTTACAGGGGTATTTACAATTGTGCTTGGGCCATTATAGTTGAAAAATGACATGAGCTAATGAATTGGAGCATGTCATTTTTCAACTATAATGGACCTTAAATTATTAATTAATTCATTTTAAGACTAGCTACCCTGCAACCTCTATGTGTTTAACCCCTGCAAAGGGATAAAAAACATAGTTAAAGTACTGCTCAGGACCCGCAGAGCACTTCAGTTCCCTAGCGGAACTTGCTGCTGAACCAATCAGCACAACTAAACTCTGTAAATAGTGCAGCTAAAAGATAGTTTTTTTTAATGTATTTATTATTTATGCTCTGTTACTTAGTAAAGAGTGAATATTGTACAGGTAGCCCTCAGTTTACACCGGGGTTAGGTTCCAGAAGGAATGGTTGTAAATCGAAACCGTTGTAAATTGAAACCCAGTTTATAATGTAAGTCAATAGCAAGTGAGGGAGATAGGTTCCAGGCCCCTCTTTTTTAAAGCTTTGAAATGAAGACTTTAAATGCTAAACAGCATTATAAACCTAATAAAATAATCACACAACACAGAATATATCATTAAACTAAGTTAAATGAACAAAAACATTTGCTAAACAGCATTATAAACCTAATAAAATAATCACACAACACAGACTTCACTTGCATTTTTCTGCAAACAGTTCTTTCTATTCATTCCAATCTGGACTGATTTATAGACAGGAAGATCTTTTTCCTTTGAAATCTGCTCGATAGCTCAGGTCTGGTTAAACTGATTAATTTCAGCTTTCTTGGCTTTCCTGCAACACAAGCGGACAGCTCCACCTACTGGCTATTTTAATAAATGCACTGCTTCTCAATGCTTTTCAATAGCAGTCACGACTGGAAAAAAAGGTTGTTATTCTGAAACGTTGTGAAAATTGAACCGTTGTAAAACGAGGGCCACCTGTATTCATTTTTTTGTTGTATGGCATTACCTTTCCTTTAACCCTTTAACTATTCGTTACAAACACCAACAGTTATTGATGTCATTGGTTAATATTTAGGCAAAGGTTTAACACAATTGTGCCACTTTGGTATGGGATGGGATTACAACTTCTACAAATAAAGGACTATGGGCCAGATTACAAGTGGAGCGCCAACAGTTACGCACAAGCAAAAAGGGGTTTATCGCGGGTGTTTATCGCTCATATTACAAGTTGAAAGTAAACATGATTGCTCTAACGCAATTGAAGTTAGCGCACATCAGTATAGCGCATCATCAGAGCTTTGGTTAACTGGCAAAACAAAAAAGTTTCACAAAACACATCAAAAATACATTTAAGAGTATAGTTACACTCATAACACTCATAAAAAATAATCAACTTAAAAGTTATAAGGGCTCAATGATATGAGGTCTCAGTTGTTAGAAAAACAAATGGTTAAATAACTATATGTATGTATGTATATATGTGTGTACATATTTATTTATGTATTTATAGGTGTAAACAAAGGTGATAAATAATATCTGTGTTTTTTTAACCTAAACTCTATAATAAAAATAAAGGGTTTCTTCATATCAATAAGGGCTTTTCAGTATATTTATGTAACTGATCTGGGGGTCATAGAGTTTCCCATGAGCCTTTATTCAAATAAATTAACATTTATTCCAGTCAGGTGATCACTATTATCAAAGTGATAACTTGGGTATTACAATTTACATAGGGTTTTTACTTTAAAGATAGGCTTCAAAAGAATGGGTCTTTGGGGTATCTAGGCCTTTTTGATGGCCTATTATTAGTGTATATACCCCCAAAAAACTGCTGGAAAGAGCAGGCAAATACATTTAAAACAATGGTGGTTTCAAGAACATAAAAGAGCTGAGATTGATGGGTTTCAATGTTTACACCCCCCCCCCCCCATCCAGTTTTATTTAAGTCCCATATGTGTGCCTGGCACTTCCAGGTTTCCATAACTTGGTGACGTCAACACATACATACACCAGGGATCTGAAGATAAGTGCAGGGGGGCTATAATGAGCTCCAAAAGTGTCCCCCCTTGACAATACATGGTTGTCATTAGATATGTGCATTCAGATCCTTTGTGAGTAGGCAACTGCTTGTGCCTTTTGGCTCTTTTCAGAGCCGGAGTTAGTCTTGTGAAAGATCACCACACTATGATCTGTGCAAAGCTTGGTGTGGTGTGAACTTTCACAAGAATAAATCTGGTTCAGAAAAGAGCAGAACAGCATGAGTGGTTGCCTACTTCCACATTCAGATCCTCACTAAGGATCCTAATGCACATATCTAGTGGTCATCAATACTAAACACATTGCAAGATAGAAGAACTTGTATTGTCATTTGGTTAGCCACCCTTGCTTTTGAGCAGTGTTTATGAATTCTGTGTGGTTTCTCATAGCGTAGTAGTAACTGTACACTGTAGGGGTGATTTAATTTAAAAAGATTTAGTATTAATTACAGTAATTCTGTTCTGTGGACATGGCACCATAAAAACAGTAGGAGTGTCAGGGTCTACATACACCAAGAAAATATTGTATAGTGGCTGTGGTTTCTCATAAAAAGTAGTAGTAACATTGTACAATGTTGGGGTTAATAACTGCAAAGAGAATCGGTATCAGCTACAGAAGTTGGAGTAAGGTATACCACTATGGTACAATACTGCATCTACTGTAGACATGGCACCATACAGGAAGTAGTAGTCTCAGCGTTTACACAGACCAGGAGAAACACTATACAGTGGGTTTGGTTTCTCATGTAATGTAGAAGTAACTATGTACACTGTAGGGGTGATTTACTATAGAGTCAGTATCAGCTATGGTATTTGTTATAAGGTATATACATTGTGGTACAAAACTACATGCACTGTGGGCATAGCACCATAAAAGCAGGAGTGTCATACAGGGAGTGCAGAATTATTAGGCAAGTTGTATTTTTGAGGATTAATTTTATTATTGAACAACAACCATGTTCTCAATGAACCCAAAAAACTCATTAATATCAAAGCTGAATAGTTTTGGAAGTAGTTTTTAGTTTGTTTTTAGTTATAGCTATATTAGGGGGATATCTGTGTGTGCAGGTGACTATTACTGTGCATAATTATTAGGCAACTTAACAAAAAACAAATATATACCCATTTCAATTATTTATTTTTACCAGTGAAACCAATATAACATCTCAACATTCACAAATATACATTTCTGACATTCAAAAACAAAACAAAAACAAATCAGTGACCAATATAGCCACCTTTCTTTGCAAGGACACTCAAAAGCCTGCCATCCATGGATTCTGTCAGTGTTTTGATCTGTTCACCATCAACATTGCGTGCAGCAGCAACCACAGCCTCCCAGACACTGTTCAGAGAGGTGTACTGTTTTCCCTCCTTGTAAATCTCACATTTGATGATGGACCACAGGTTCTCAATGGGGTTCAGATCAGGTGAACAAGGAGGCCATGTCATTAGATTTTCTTCTTTTATACCCTTTCTTGCCAGCCACACTGTGGTGTACTTGGACGCGTGTGATGGAGCATTGTCCTGCATGAAAATCATGTTTTTCTTGAAGGATGCAGACTTCTTCCTGTACCACTGCTTGAAGAAGGTGTCTTCCAGAAACTGGCAGTAGGACTGGGAGTTGAGCTTGACTCCATCCTCAACCCGAAAAGGCCCCACAAGCTCATCTTTGATGATACCAGCCCAAACCAGTACTCCACCTCCACCTTGCTGGCGTCTGAGTCGGACTGGAGCTCTCTGCCCTTTACCAATCCAGCCACGGGCCCATCCATCTGGCCCATCAAGACTCACTCTCATTTCATCAGTCCATAAAACCTTAGAAAAATCAGTCTTGAGATATTTCTTGGCCCAGTCTTGACGTTTCAGCTTGTGTGTCTTGTTCAGTGGTGGTCGTCTTTCAGCCTTTCTTACCTTGGCCATGTCTCTGAGTATTTCACACCTTGTGCTTTTGGGCACTCCAGTGATGTTGCAGCTCTGAAATATGGCCAAACTGGTGGCAAGTGGCATCTTGGCAGCTGCACGCTTGACTTTTCTCAGTTCATGGGCAGTTATTTTGCGCCTTGGTTTTTCCACACGCTTCTTGCGACCCTGTTGACTATTTTGAATAAAACGCTTGATTGTTCGATGATCACGCTTCAGAAGCTTTGCAATTTTAAGAGTGCTGCATCCCTCTGCAAGATATCTCACTATTTTTTACTTTTCTGAGCCTGTCAAGTCCTTCTTTTGACCCATTTTGCCAAAGGAAAGGAAGTTGCCTAATAATTATGCACACCTGATATAGGGTGTTGATGTCATTAGACCACACCCCTTCTCATTACAGAGATGCACATCACCTAATATGCTTAATTGGTAGTAGGCTTTCGAGCCTATACAGCTTGGAGTAAGACAACATGCATAAAGAGGATGATGTGGTCAAAATACTAATTTGACTAATAATTCTGCACTCCCTGTAGTTTGCATATACCAGGAGACACATTGGACAGTGGGTGTGGTTTCATGTGTAATGTAGGATTAACAAATACAGAGGGACTGTCAGCTCATTACGTACAGTTTATCACACTGACTCATTACAACTCAGCCCCACAAGCCTCTCTCCAGATCTCAGCACACCAACTTCCCTAAGCCACTATATACCACACCCAGTCACCGATTCTGGACAATCGCACATTTTTCTCTGCCCAGTCAATACTCCGGGGCTTACTTACAACTCCTTGATGAGCACCACAATCCTACTGCACTACCCCTAGATACACAGAGGCTATAAACTGTATTCCAGGCCATGTCAGGGAAAGGTGGAAGACAGGAAGGCCTCCTGACTGGAGAGGCCGGTGTGTGACGTCAGCATTGCGCAAAATGTATGGGAGGGTAAAGTATGAGCTGCTCCAGTGAAGCGTTTGTTCTAAAGTTTTCCTCAACCTATAAGAATTCTGGACCACGTCTCTTCCATTGACACCGCTCAGTTGTCTGACTGCAAATCCCCTCAGATTGCATGCGCTTCATCGAGTCACTGCATCAAACATATATATGATACACTGTAATTCCCCCATCTTCACTATCATTTTTTGTCTCCACCTGGGTGGTTCAAGGGGGGCAAGGCTCTCCTTGTAAACCTCCCAGGCAGAGGAAAAAAAGAAAAAAGAAGATGGTGGAATTACAGTGTCCATAGTATATATGTGTGTGGTTAGAGATTAGGTTATGTGGTGTTGCGCCTGCGCAGTGATTCCATTTTTGCTCAGACTTGTTTTCGGCCCCATAAGAATGCTGGACAGAGGCAATTGGAATGTGGTGATGTACTGGATAATGCGGTGACACAGTGGAGCGCATGCGTAGTGAAGGAATTTGTGGTCACACAACTGAGCTGTGTCACCGGAAGTGACACGATCCAGCATTCTTATGAGGTCCAGGAAAATTTTAGAACACCGTCAATGGAGGATGCTGCTGGTTACCTAATGTATTGGGAATAACAGACCTTAACAAAGATGGTCACTGCATGTGCACTGCCAGAGGCCATCTTAGTCAAAGGTGCAGGGTTACCGGTACTTATAATAGTTAGAGACAGATGCCCCCCTATGAAATCATAAGTGAACATGGCTATTAACTTGCTCTTACCCAAAGTAATTTGAAAACCTGGCCTGGAATTGAGCAATACTGCTATGTGAGTGTAAGCAGTAATTTTTGGAAAATTTATTTTTTGATAGTAAATGCTATGTATAGGAAACTGTGAGTGAAAGGAACAAAGGAAGGTATGACAGGCAATACGTAATTCATTCTGGTTGCCTTGTGAAAATTCCTCACTTCAGGCTCTATAGGGCTATTTATATAAAGGTGGAATCAGGATATCCTTTGGCTCTGATGAAAACACACATCAATTAAAAGGCAGAATAATGGAAGGAAGACACTGGTCTGTACAAAGAGACAGAGCATGAGATGGGAGGGAGAGTAAGTACAAAAGGAGATGGGGAAACAGCATATATTGTGAACAATCGGCTAGATTACGAGTTTTGCGTTATGAGCGGCTCGGTACTAACTTGCAAGTTATTTCCACCGCTCACCTCCCTATAGCGCTGCTATTACAGGTTTACAAAAACCTGGCGTTAGCGGGCAATATGTCAGCGTTGAGCTCCATTGAGCTCCATACCGCACCCAAATACCAGCGCTGCTCTGAGCTGGTTTTACGTGCTTGTGCCCAATTTCCCCATAGACATCAACTGGGAGATCCGGGTAAAAAAAAACCTAACACCTGCAATAAAAGAGCGTAAATCTCCGTAACGCAGCCCCATTGATTCCTATGGGGAAATACAATTTATGCTTACACCTAACACCCTAACATAAACCCCGTCTAAACACCCCTAATCTGCTGCCCCCAACATTTCTGACACCTACATTATACATATTAACCCCTAATCTGCCGCCCCCAACATCGCCGCCACCTACCTACACTTATTAAACCCTAATCTGCTGCCCCTAACATTGCCACCACCTACAATACACTTATTAACCCCTAATCTGCAGCCCCCAATGTTGTTGCTACCTACCTACACTTATTAACCCCTAATCTGCCGCCCCCAACGTCGACACCACTATACTAAAGTTATTAACCCCTAAACCTAACCCTAAGTCTAACCTTAAAACCCACTAACTTTAATATAATTAAAATAAATCTAAATAAAAATTACTATCATTAACTAAATAATTCCTATTTAAAACTAAATACTTACCTATAAAATAAACCCTAAGCTAGCTACAATATAACTAATAGTTACATTGTAGCTATCTTAGGTTTTACTTTTATTTCACAGATAAGTTTGTATTTATTTTAACTAGGTAGAATAGTTAGTAAAATAGTTATTAACTATTTAATAGCTACCTAGTTAAAATAAATATAAATTTACCTGTAAAATAAAACCTAGCCTGTCTTACACTAACACCTAACCTTACACTACAATTAAATAAATTACAGTAATTAAATACAATTAACTAAATTACAAAAAAACAACAACACTAAATTACACAAAATAAAAAAGAAATGATCAAATATTTAAACTAATTACACCTAATCTAATAGCCCTATCAAAATAAAAAGACCCCCCAAAATAAAAAAACCCTAGCCTAAACTAAACTGTCAATAGCCCTTAAAATAGCCTTTTGAGGGGCATTGCCCCAAATAAATCAGCTCTTTTACCTGTAAAAAAAAATACAAACAACTCACCAACAGTAAAACCCACCACCCACAAAACCAACCCCCCCCCCAAATAAAATCCTATATAAAAAACCTAAGCTCCCCATTGCCCTGAAAAGGGCATTTGGATGGGCATTGCCCTTAAAATGGCATTTAGCTCTTTTTCAGCCCAAACCCTAAGCTAAAAATAAAACCCACCCAATAAATCCTTAAAAAAAACCTAACACTAACCCCGAAGATCCACTTACAGTTTTTGAAGACCGGAACATCCATCCTCAACTAAGCCGGGAGAAGTCTTCATCCAAGTGGCAAGAAGTCCTCAATGAAGCCGGGAGAAGTCTTCATCCAAGCGGCAAGAAGTGGTCCTCCAGACGGGCAGAAGTCTTCATCCAGACGGCATCTTCTATCTTCATCCTTCCGACGCGGAGCAGCTCCATCTTCCAGACATCCGGCGTGGAGCATCCTCTTCTTTCGACGGCTACTGAAGAAGGAAGGTTCCTTTAAGGGATGTCATCCAAGATGGCTGTCATCCAAGAATTCTATCAGCCAATCGGAATTTAAATTGAAAAAATCCTATTGGCTGATGCAATCAGCCAATAGGATTGAGCATCAATCCTATTGGCTGATCCAATCAGCCAATAGGATTGAGCTCACATTCTATTGGCTGTTCCATTCTATTGGCCAACACCCTAACATAAACCCCACATCTAAACACCCCAAATCTGCTGCCCCCGACATCGCAGACACCTACATAAACTTATTAACCCCTAATCTGCCGCTCCCGACATTGCCAACACCAAAATAAATCTATTAACCCCTAATCTTCCGCTCCCGAAATCGCTGCAACTATAATAAAGTTATTTACCCCTATTCCCCCATACCCCAACATCGTCCACACTATAATAAAGATATTAACCCCTATTCCGCCGCTCCTCCCACATCACTGCAACTAAATAAACCTATTAACCCCTAAACCACCAGCCCCCCACATCGCAAAAAACTAAATTAAACTATTAACCCCTAAACCTAATAACCCCCAAACTTTAAATTAAAATTACAAATAAAAAAATACTAAATTACAAAGAGTAACAAACACCTAGATTACAAGTTTTGCGTTGCGGCTTTTAACGCTGAAAATATGGCATTTTCAGAGTTAAAACAGCACTGCAGCTATTACAAGTGTTGTCGGTATAGCTGTCCCGCACATCTTTTAGCCTGTACCGCAACGTCAGTCCCGTAGACGTAAAAATTTAATTTTTTCATGGGATTCCCATAGCGCCGGTATTACGTGTTTTGCGGTACGGCTAAAAAGTGAGCATTACAGCCTAAAACAACAAGATCCGTACCGCCAAAGTACACTAACACCCATAAACTACCTATTAACCCCTAAACCGAGGCCCTCCCGCATCCCAAACACTATATGAATTTATTAACCCCTAATCTGCTGCTCCCGACATTGCCGTCACTAAAAAAATGTATTAACCCCTATTTCGCCGCTCCCCGACATTGTCGCCACTATAATAAACTTATTAACCCCTAAACTGCTGCCCTCCCACATCACAAACACTATTTAAATATTACTAACCCCTAATCTGCCGTACCGCCCACACCGCCGCTATAATAAACCTATTAACCCATAAACCGCAAGCCCCCCACAACGCAATATATACCAAACTAAACTATTAACCCCTAAACCGAAAGCCCCCACACAAGAAATAAACACGTAACTATTAACCCCTAAACCTAATAACCCCCTAACTTTAAATTAAAATTACAAATAAAAAAATACTAAATTACAAAGAGTAACAAACACCTAGATTACAAGTTTTGCGTTGCGGCTTTTAACGCTGAAAATATGGCATTTTCAGAGTTAAAACAGCACTGCAGCTATTACAAGTGTTGTCGGTATAGCTGTCCCGCACATCTTTTAGCCTGTACCGCAAAGTCAGTCCCGTAGACGTAAAAATTTTATTTTTTCATGGGATTCCCATAGCGCCGGTATTACGTGTTTTGCGGTACGGCTAAAAAGTGAGCATTACAGCCTAAAACAACAAGATCCGTACCGCCAAAGTACACTAACACCCATAAACTACCTATTAACCCCTAAACCGAGGCCCTCCCGCATCCCAAACACTATATGAATTTATTAACCCCTAATCTGCTGCTCCCGACATTGCCGTCACTAAAAAAATGTATTAACCCCTATTTCGACGCTCCCCGACATTGTCGCCACTATAATAAACTTATTAACCCCTAAACTGCTGCCCTCCCACATCACAAACACTATTTAAATATTATTAACCCCTAATCTGCCGTACCGCCCACACCGCCGCTATAATAAACCTATTAACCCATAAACCGCAAGCCCCCCACAACGCAATATATACCAAACTAAACTATTAACCCCTAAACCGAAAGCCCCCACACAAGAAATAAACAAATTTAAACTAGTAACCCCTAAACCTAATGACCCCCTAACTTTATATTAAAATTAAAATTTCCCTAGTCAAATTCAATTAAAACTTACCTGTCAAATTAAAAAAAATATTTTAAACTAACAATTAAACTATTATAATTATTAAAGTAAAATTAAACTATCAATTAAATAAAACTTAACTACCAATAAAAAAATCCTAACGCTACTAAAAGTATCTAGCATCAAAATAACCTAAGCTAACCATTGCCCTGAAAAGGGCATTTGTATCGGCATTGCCCATAAAAGGGCATTTAGCTCTTTTACATTGACCAAACCCTAATCTAAAAAAAAAAAACTCATTCAAAAAACCCTTAAAAAACCTAACACTAACCCCCGACGATCCACTTACAGTTGTTGAAGTCCCGCTTGAAGGATATTCATCCAGCCGGCGAAGTCATCATCCATGCGGCAAGAAGTCTTCATCCGGGCGGCCTCTTCTATCTTCATCCAGCCGGCAAAGTCCAAATCCAGGCAGCAAGGAGTCTTCATCCAGACGGCCTCTTCGATATTCATCCAGCCAGTGCGGAGCGAGTCCATCCTGAAGGGATGCGGCACGGAGCATCCTCTTCATATGGTCACCGCCGTACACTAAATCTTCATTGCAAGGGAAGCGATTCAAGATGGCATCCCTTGCGTTCCTATTGGCTGAAAATCTTGAATCAGCCAATATGAATTAGGGCTGCTAAAATCCTATTGGCTATTCAAATCAGCCAATAGGATTTAAACAGCTCTCATTCTATTGCCTAATTCGAATCGCCTCCGGGATCAAGATAGAAGATGCCGCCTGGATGAAGATTGAAGAGGCCGCCTGGATGAAGATTTGGATCAGGACTTCAACGTTGGGATGAAAATTGAAGAGGCCACCTGGATGAAGACTTCGCCGGGACGAAGATCGTTCAAGCAGGACTTCAAAAACTGTAAGTGGATCGTCAGGGGGTTAGTGTTAGGCTTTTTTATGGGTTTATTGGGTGGATTTTATTTTTTAGGTTAGGGTCTGGGCAGTAAAAGAGCTAAATACAAATACCCTTTTCAGGGCAATGGGTAGCTTAGGTTTTTTAGATATTTTTTTTTTATTTTGTGGGTTTGGGGGGTGGGGTTTGTAATGTTTGTGGGTCTTTGTAATTTTATTTAAAAAAAGAGCTGATATCTTTAGGGCAATGCCATACAAAAGGCCCTTTTAAGGGCCATTGGTATTTTATTCTAGATTAGGTTTTTTATTTTAGGGTGTTTTTTTTATGGGTATTAGAATAGGAATAAGGAATTAAGGGCCCCTGGTAGTTTGGGGGGCAGGGGTTTGTGTAGTGTTAGGGGGTGTTTGTATTTTTTTGGAGTAAAAGATCTGTTTATCTCAGGGCAATGCCCTACTAATTGCCCTTTAAAGGGCCCCCAAAAGGCCCTTTAAGGGCCCCGAGTAGTTTGGGGGGTGGGGGTTTGTATAGTGTTAGGGGGTGTTTGTATTTTTTTGGAGTAAAAGAGCTGTTTATCTCAGGGCAATGCCCTACAAAAGTCCCTACAAAAGGCCCCCCAAAAGGCCCTTTTAAGGACCCTTGGTAGTTTTTTCTAGAGTAGGGTTTTTTTATTTTGGGGTGGGTTTTTTTTTTTCAGGGTCTTAGAATAGGATTCATCTTTATTTTTTTGGATAATTTATTTTTTATTTTTTGTAATGGTAGTTTTTTTTTTATTTTTTGTAATGATAGGTTTTAGTGTAAGGCAGGTTAGGTTTTATTTCACAGGTAAGTTTGTATTTATTTTAACTAGGTAGTTAGTAAATAGTTAATAACTATTTACTAACTAGTCTACCTAGTTAAAATAAATACAAACTTACCTGTGAAATAAAAATAAAACCTAAGCTAGCTACAATATAACTATTAGTTATATTGTAGCTAGCTTAGGTTTTATTTCACAGGTAAGTATGTATTTAGTTTTAAATAGGTATTATTTAGTTAATAATTGTAAATTTAATTTAGATCTAATTTAATTATGTTAAAGTTAGGGGGGTTAGGTTTAGGCTTAGGTTTAGGTTTAGTGGTTAATATAGTTTAATTTAGCTTGTTGCGATGTGGGGGAATGGCGGTTTAGGGGTTAATAGGTTTATTTAGCTAATAATTGTAAATTTAATTTAGTTATATTTTTATTATGTTAAAGTTAGGGGGTGTTAGTGTTAGGTTTAGGGTTACGTTAGGGCTAGGTTTAGGGGTTAATATAGTTTAATTTAGCTTGTTGCGATGTGGGGGGCTGGCAGTTTAGGGGTTAATAAATGTAGTATAGTGGCGGCGATATTGGGAGCAGCAGATTAGGGGTTAATCATTTTATTTAGGTAGCAGCGATATCGGGAGTGGCAGATTAGGGGTTAATAACTGTAGGCAGGCGTCAGCAATGTTGGGGGCAGCAGATTAGGGGTGTTTAGACTTGGGGTTTATGTTAGGGTGTTAGGTTTAAACAGTATTTTTATTTCCCATAGACATCAATGGGGCTGCGTTACGGAACTTTTGTTTTCGCGATCGCAGGTGTTATTTTTTTTTTTGCCGGCTCTCCCCATTGATGTCTATGGGGAAATCTTCTCAGCAGCACTCTGATTGTGTGCGGTATGGAGCTCAACGCAATAATATTGCATGCAAAAGGCGTATGTTTTAAAACTTGTAATGGCAGCGCTATAGAAAATTAAATAACGTAACTTTTGTTGCGTTTGTTAATTTCTCTATAGCGCTCAAAACTCATAATCTAGCTGAAATGAAATGATCCAAAATAAAACAATTACACCTAATCTAATAGCCCTATCAAAATAAAAAAGCCCCCCCCCCCCAAAAAAAAAAAAAAACCCCTAACCTACAATAAACAACCAATAGCCCTATACACACATCAAAGAAAGCATTGCCTATTTGGATATAGTGTTGAAATCTAATGTAAATAAAAAATGAGTCAAGGTAGAATTGTACAGGAAAGATGTGGCGGGCAATACCATTCTAAGTGCTGCGTCCTGTCACCCCAAACATACCGTAAATGCAATTCCTAAGAGCCAGTATATGTGGGTTAAACGTAATTGCACCACCATAGAGAAATATGAACAGAGAAAATGGAGGAGCACAAACCGGGTGGAATGCAAATAAAATTAGGTTTATTTAAACCTGGCGCCGTAGCGCGGCATGAGAGTAGACACAAATCAAAATAACAAATACAATAGTTCACACAAAATGATGTGGAGGGGATAAACACCCCGGGTTAAACACGGAAAACTTAAGAATGCAAGGGCTGAATATTGTCAGGTAAACGCGTTTCAGCGTGTAGCCTTACTCATTACCTAATCTAAAAATAGTACACTGTGCACTATAAAAACATCAGCCCAAACTCTCATTGGTCAGAGGGTACACACCCTCCTCCTTAACTTGACCAATAGATTCCTTAGTAGGAAGCCAGCCCCTTGCTGCAAAGTAAACAAACAGCGTTGCGTTATGTGTTAGCAGAGGAATACTGATGAATTAGTTTCTATGCTAAGAACAGCAATAATGATTAGAATTGTTATTAAATAAAATATACCTAGAAATAAAGTGTGGGAAATATATAAGACACAGCTAATGGGATCAAAAATTAGAAATATGAAATTAATATAAATTAAACTTAAACGTGTTTATCTCCGCTATCCTCAAATTATCAACTGCCAGCCAATACTAACTTCGCATGAGAAATTTGATCAATCTCAATTTAACTAAGTTATACATATACCTCAATAGCTATATGAATAAACAAATTACACATCAATACATCAATAAGTGAGTAGTATAGCGGGAATTTAAATAGACAACATACAGAATGTATATTGTATTATTTAGGTGCTGACGACATGGAACTTCCTCCATGGAGCAAAAGCTTCAGAGGACAGTAGGATCTCCTGTATAAAAAGATTCAAACAATTAGATTATTGATAGCAAGTTGTCATTTCTTAGTACAATGTGAGCTATATGTTAAATACGCCTATAAATTAGATACGCCTATAAAGCCCTAGGACCCTATTCTGGGGGTGGTGGAAAATTACAAATGTGTTAGCTACCCACAGACCATCATTATTTTATATATAAGTGTACATGAATGTATATATACGTACAATTCCCCCCTGGGCAAAAATTGCCCAGTTATGGGTTGCCCAGGGTGGGGGACGATTTGGAGAGAGTGGCAGTTAGGACTAACGTTAACTAAATTGAATTAAATTAGTTTAATTTAAATTTAAAGGAGGGTGCAGAGAAAGATAAGTCAGTGAAGTATGGGAGGAGGACAGACATAATGACGCTGAAGTGTCACCAAAAGTTGATGAGGTCATACTCAGAATTTAGGCCTCCTGGAACTCTAGTTTTAAGCTTAAAGATCCAGAAGACCTCCCTCTCCCCCAACTTCCAATTTCTGTCCTGTCCCCCCTTTAATGGAGGTACCCGTTCAATGATGGTCCAAGTAAATGTTGAGACATCTTTTGAATGGAAACCTGAGAAATGGTTTACAAGCGGGGTGGTAAGGACACCTGCCCTAATGTCTGCAAGATGTTCCTTTATGCGAGTTCTGGCCTCTCTCGTGGTGAGCCCTACGTATTGGACAGAGCATGCCTCACAACTAATCACGTAAATAATGAATGTGGACCTACAATTAAGGCAACAATTTATTTTGAACTCTTGTCCAGTGTTGAGGGAATAAAATGTATCCCCTGTCACAAGTCTCTCACAGGCCACACATGTCCGATGATGATAACGGAATGTGCCCTTGACACTTAGCCATGACGATGTTACTCCCTCTGTCCTTTTCAGCCTAGTGGGAGCAACTAGGTTGCCAATAGATTTATTCTTTCTATAGGAACACCTGATGCCCCTTCCTACCACCTCCTGTAGATTGTCGTCTGCTGCCAATAATCCAAAGTGTTTACCTACTATGTTACAGATGGCCCGGTACTGCCTGGAGTATTCAGTTAGAAAAGTGACCCTATCCACTGGACCCTCACTAGGACCTTTTTTCCTGGTTCCAACCTTGTTGGATTCTAAAAGTTTGATCCTAGGGATATTCCTCACACTATTTCTGGCACTATTTATGACAGAAGTTCTATACCCTCTATCTCGGAGTCTCTCAGTGAGGTCATCCACTTGGTTACTGGTCTCACTGCAGTTTCTTTTTAATCAAATAAATGGACCATTGGCAACCCCCTTGAATACTCCCTGTGGGTGGCAACTATCAGCGTGCAGCAATGAGTTGCCCGAAATGGGCTTTCGATATGTCTCAGAACATATGCCCTGGCTGGTGATACACTTCAAGCTGACATCTAAAAAATTGATGGTATCAGACTGTATTTCAGTAGTGAACTGAAGTCCCATACCCTCATCATCCAAGCTATGATTTATTGATGACCTCCTGTTCATTTGGGGGGGCAATAAGTCCGATCTCCAGTATTTTATTAATAGCTTGGATGATGAGGGTATGGGACTTCAGTTCACTACTGAAATACAGTCTGATACCATCAATTTTTTAGATGTCAGCTTGAAGGGTATCACCAGCCAGGGCATATGTTCTGAGACATATCGAAAGCCCATTTCGGGCAACTCATTGCTGCACGCTGATAGTTGCCACCCACAGGGAGTATTCAAGGGGGTTGCCCAGGGTCAATTTATTTGATTAAAAAGAAACTGCAGTGAGCCCAGTACCTATGAGAACCAAGCGGATGACCTCACTGAGAGACTCCGAGATAGAGGGTATAGAACTTCTGTCATAAATAGTGCCAGAAATAGTGTGAGGAATATCCCTAGGATCAAACTTTTAGAATCCAACAAGGTTGGAACCAGGAAAAAAGGTCCTAGTGAGGGTCCAGTGGATAGGGTCACTTTTCTAACTGAATACTCCAGGCAGTACCGGGCCATCTGTAACATAGTAGGTAAACACTTTGGATTATTGGCAGCAGACGACAATCTACAGGAGGTGGTAGGAAGGGGCATCAGGTGTTCCTATAGAAAGAATAAATCTATTGGCAACCTAGTTGCTCCCACTAGGCTGAAAAGGACAGAGTGAGTAACATCGTCATGGCTAAGTGTCAAGGGCACATTCCGTTGTCATCATCGGACATGTGTGGCCTGTGAGAGACTTGTGACAGGGGATAAATTTTATTCCCTCAACACTGGACAAGAGTTCAAAATAAATTGTTGCCTTAATTGTAGGTCCACATTCATTATTTACGTGATTAGTTGTGAGGCATGCTCTGTCCAATACGTAGGGCTCACCACGAGAGAGGCCAGAACTCGCATAAAGGAACATCTTGCAGACATTAGGGCAGGTGTCCTTACCCCCCCCGCTTGTAAACCATTTCTCAGGTTTCCATTCAAAAGATGTCTCAACATTCACTTGGACCATCATTGAACGGGTACCTCCATTAAAGGGGGGGACAGGACAGAAATCGGAAGTTGGGGGAGAGGGAGGTCTTCTGGATCTTTAAGCTTAAAACTAGAGTTCCAGGAGGCCTAAATTCTGAGTATGACCTCATCAACTTTTGGTGACACTTCAGCGTCATTATGTCTGTCCTCCTCCCATACTTCACTGACTTATCTTTCTCTGCACCCTCCTTTAAATTTAAATTTAAATTAAATTAAACTAATTTAATTCAATTTAGTTAACGTTAGTCCTAACTGCCACTCTCTCCAAATCGTCCCCCACCCTGGGCAACCCATAACTGGGCAATTTTTGCCCAGGGGGGAATTGTACGTATATATACATTCATGTACACTTATATATAAAATAATGATGGTCTATGGGTAGCTAACACATTTGTAATTTTCCACCACCCCCAGAATAGGGTCCTAGGGCTTTATAGGCGTATCTAATTTATAGGCGTATTTAACATATAGCTCACATTGTACTAAGAAATGACAACTTTCTATCAATAATCTAATTGTTTGAATCTTTTTATACAGGAGATCCTACTGTCCTCTGAAGCTTTTGCTCCATGGAGGAAGTTCCATGTCGTCAGCACCTAAATAATACAATATACATTCTGTATGTTGTCTATTTAAATTCCCGCTATACTACTCACTTATTGATGTATTGATGTGTAATTTGTTTATTCATATAGCTATTGAGGTATATGTATAACTTAGTTAAATTGAGATTGATCAAATTTCTCATGCGAAGTTAGTATTGGCTGGCAGTTGATAATTTGAGGATAGCGGAGATAAACACGTTAATTTATATTAATTTCATATTTCTAATTTTTGATCCCATTAGCTGTGTCTTATATATTTCCCACACTTTATTTCTAGGTATATTTTATTTAATAACAATTCTAATCATTATTGCTGTTCTTAGCATAGAAACTAATTCATGAGTATTCCTCTGCTAACACATAACGCAACACTGTTTGTTTACTTTGCAGCAAGGGGCTTGCTTCCTACTAAGGAATCTATTGGTCAAGTTAAGGAGGAGGGCGTGTAACCTCTGACCAATGAGAGTTTGGGCTGATGTTTTTATAGTGCACAGTGTACTATTTTTAGATTAGGTAATGAGTAAGGCTACACGCTGAAACGTGTTTACCTGACAATATTCAGCCCTTGCATTCTTAAGTTTTCCGTGTATAACCCGGGGTGTTTATCCCCTCCACATCATTTTGTGTGAACTATTGTATTTGTTATTTTGATTTGTGTCTACTCTCATGCCGCGCTACGGCGCCAGGTTTAAATAAACATAATTTTATTTGCATTCCACCCGGTTTGTGCTCCTCCATTTTCTCTTTTCACTGTATCGGTTCTGGCCAGGAAGTGAGCACTTACTTGCGGGGAGGACCGTATGTACACACACACCGCCTTGGTGCTTGCAACAGGAGGAGGTTCAGAGATTGACATAACCGCCGTGGAAGGCGGACACAGGACTCAGCTGTGGTATCAAGCAGGACGCAACGGCATCAAGTACAAAGGTAAAGCGACTGATCTATAGTCAACCTATCTGTATGTTTGTTGCATATGATCCGGATATAAGACAGGTTTTGATTACTGTGGTGGTGTGCACTATATGCCGATTGATTATAATAACTTCGGATACAGAAGCACTGTTAATCCTACGCTCCTCATATCACCACCTGCGTTGTTGTGGGAAACGTGTGGTGGGCAGACTCCTGTCATCGGACCCTTACTTGTGATTACATAACTACTAACTCTTCGAAGTAGTGAAGATCGTTGAGTATATACACATTTATTTGCATATGGGGAGTCCTTGATATTACACTTTCACATATCCCATTGAGAAATATGAACAACATGCTAGAGATCTTACAGACAGGTTTGTGCAGAGGGACTATAGGAAGGAAACTCTTTTAGAGACTAAGAAGCAAGTAGATCTTTTGGAGAGTTCTCTTTTCTTTCATAGAAAGAAATAACAAGATATGAGAAACACACCTAAGTTTATCACCACTTACAGTACTGAATACCACAATATTTGTGGAATCATCAGAGATTCATTACCTATTTTAGAAACTGATGATAAACTTAGAGAAATTGTTATTAAAGGATGTTCTTTTGTGTCCAGAAAGGCTAAAATCTTAGGGAACTCTTTATCTCCGTCTATGCTGCCAGGGTATAAGGAATCCAACTGGCTTTCCTTGAAACCAGGTTTTTTTAAATGCAATAGCAGGAAATGTAAGTCCTGCTCATATGCCATTTTTGGTACAGAATTCACTTCACAGGTAACAGGTAAAACGTATCAAATGCGTCAGCATTCCATATGCAATTCTTGTTTTATAGTGTACCTTTTGACCTGCATTGGGTGCTGTAAGCAGTATGTAGGTATAACTACACGAGCTCTCAAAGATCGGTTCCTTGAACATCTGAGAGCAATCGATGACCCTGAGTCAACTACTCCCATCTCCCTGAGTTCCTGTATTTCAAAAGGAAACACAATTCTGATAGCTCACTCTTGGCATTTCAGTGTATACAAGTTATTTTAAGATACCCCAGAGGGGGGAATAGAGAAGAAGTCCTTAGACAACGTGAGGTTTTTTAGATCTTCCATCTTGATACACAAATGCCAAAAGGTTTGAACTCTGAGTGGGATGTTATATGCATTCTATTTTTTGTATTCCTTAATTATAACCCCCCCTCACTCACCCCCCCCTTTTTTAATTAATTAATAAGATAACCTTCATGTTACTCAGATGTATGAGATAATAGCACCTGCTCTCTAATTGGTGTTGGGGGAGTAGTCTTTAGACTATAAATGAAGGGAGTCATTACTTGTTTAATATAGGTCATTGATAAAGTATAATATGTAGGAATTACGAAACATGTTTGACCTTTTTTCAGTTTTTGTACACTGTTAAATTTTGGGTGCTGATTAAACACCACTTTTCAACACTGAGAGAATCTGCTGAGTCTGCTGGATTTTTTCCGGGTGCTGCCTTTTTGTTCTGGATGTATTTACTAACTAGTCTACCTAGTTAAAATAAATACAAACTTACCTGTGAAATAAAAATATAACCTAAGATAGCTACAATATAACTATTAGTTATATTGTAGCTAGCTTAGGTTTTATTTCACAGGTAAGTATGTATTTAGTTTTAAATAGTTATTATTTAGTTAATAATTGTAAATTTAATTTAGATCTAATTTAATTATGTGAAAGTTAGGGGGGTTAGGTTTAGGGTTAGGTTTAGGGTTAGGGTTAGGTTTAGGGGTTAATATAGTTTAATTTAGCTTGTTGCAATGTGGGGGGCTGGTAATTTAGGGGTTAATAAATCAGGGTGTATATTAGGGTGTTAGATTTTAACAGTATTTTTATTTCCCCATAGACATAAATGGGGCTGTGTTACGTTTTTTTTTTTTTTTGCCGGTTCTCCCCATTGATGTCTATGGGGAAATCATGAACGAGCACGTCTCAGCATCGCTCTGATTGTGTGCGGTATGGAGCTCAACGCAACCATATTGCATGCAAAAGGCGTATGTTTGAAAACTTGTAATGGCAGCGCTATAGAAAATGAAATAACGTAACTTTTGTTGCATTCGTTAATTTCTCTATAGCGCTCAAAACTCATAATCTAGCTGAAACGAAATTATCCAATGAGGATGGATTTCCGGACTTCAAAAACTGTAAAAACTGTAGGTGGATCGTCGGGGGTTAGTGTTAGTTTTTTTTTAAACTTTTTTTGGGTGTTTTGGTTTTTTTTTTAGGTAAGGGTTTGTGCTTGCCTTAAAAGAGCTGAATGCCCTTTTAAGGGCAAGAAAAAGAGCTGAATGCCCTTTTAAGGGAAATTCCCATACAAATGCCCTTTTCAGGGCAATGGGTAGCTTAGATGTTTTTAGAGTTAGGTTTTTTATTTTGGGGGGTTGGTTGAGTGGTGGGTTTTACTGTTGGGGGGTCTTTGTATTTTTTTTTCAAGGAAAAGAGCTGATTTCTTTAGGGCAATGCCCTACAAAACGCCCTTTTAAGGGCTATTGGTAGTTTATTGTAGGCTAGGTTTTTTTATTTTGGGGGGGCTTTTTTATTTTGATAGGGCTATTAGATTAGATGTAATTGTTTTATTTTGATCATTTCTTTTGTTATTTTTCATAATTTAGTATTTTTTTATTTTTTGTAATTTAGTATTTTTTATTTTTTGTAACTGTACATTTTTTTTAGTAGTGTTAGGTTTTTTAATGAGTAATTTAATTTATTTAATTGATAGTTATTTTAATTTTAGTATAATAGTAATGTTAGTTTAATTTATAGTTTAAACTTAGGTTTTTTAATTTCCCAGGTAAGTTTTAATTTATTTTAAGATAGGGATCTTGTAATTTTAATTTAAAGTTAGGGGGTTGTTAGGTTTAGCGGTTAATAGTTTAGTTTAGTTTTTTGCGATGTGGGGGGCAGGCGGTTTAGGGGTTAATAGGTTTATTTAGTGGCAGTGATGTGGGAGGCCAGAGGTTTAGGGGTTAATAACTTTATTTAGTGGCGGTGATGTCGGGGAGCGGCAGAATAGGGGTTAATATCTTTATTATAGTGTGGGCGATGTTTGGGTGCAGGGGAATAGGGGTTAATAACTTTATTATAATGGCGGTGATATCGGGAGCGGCAGATTAGGGGTTAATAGATTTATTTTGGTGGCGGCGATGTCGGGAGCTGCAGATTAGGGGTTAATAAGTTTATGTAGGTGTCGCCGATGTCGGGGGCAGCAGATTAGGGGTGTTTAGACATGGGGTTTATGTTAGGGTGTTAGGTTTAAACTTAACTTTTTTTTCCCCATAGACATCAATAGGGTTGCGTTACGGAGCTTTTCATTCCGCAATCGCAGGTGCTAGTTTTTTTTCTAAAACTTTCTCCCCATTGATGTCTATGGGGAAAGTGTGCACAAGCACGTCAAAGCAGCGCTTGGATTTTGTGCGGTATGGAGCTCATCGCAACCATATCGCACACAAAAGGTGGCTTTTTAAAAACTCGTAATGGCAGCGCTACGGAGGGTGAAATAATGCAACTTTTGTTGCATTCGTTTTGCACCCTCTATAGCGCAAAACATGTAATCTAGTGGAAAGTTATTAAAATTGCATGCCCTTTCTAAATCATGAAAGAAAAAAATTGGGTTTCATGTCCCTTTAAATTATAAATGGTGTGCTCAAATTTATTAGAATGTTCATTAATGATTTTACATGGTGAAGTGAGTTACACTATTGTTTGGCACTTGTT
The DNA here is from genome assembly GCF_027579735.1 of Bombina bombina. Taxonomy (NCBI): domain Eukaryota; kingdom Metazoa; phylum Chordata; class Amphibia; order Anura; family Bombinatoridae; genus Bombina; species Bombina bombina. The sequence goes on along the minus strand of NC_069501.1, from coordinate 451,023,936 downwards.
AAAGGGACATGAAACCCAATTTTTTTCCAGATTGATTCAGACAGAGCATGACATTTTTTTTTAATTCCTTTTATTTTACATCCATTTTTGTAACAAAAAGGAAAAGGTAAAAGCAACAAATAAAAATCATAACAATTATGCAAGACATTTCTAATACATTTCTCAAGAAACCTTCTCACAAGTAGTTTTCCTATCAAAAATAAAAAAAGTTATACCACTTAACCTTTTATCTTAATGTATAATCTATCATACTAGAAAGCATCCCAAAAACCGAGAATGGATAATTTTCTGTACATATATTTTCATAAATAAAATCAAAACAAGACTGAACGATTCGAGACAAAACAAGACAAAAACAAAAACAAACAAACAAACAAACAAAAAAACCACCCCACCCTTCTTATACAGATGAACCATCTAAACATTCTTCTTAGACAACGAGAACAAAAAAAAAATAAAAGTCAACCACATAATTACATTCTTGTATTCCAGAATGCAGGGTCTCTTAGTAATAAAGTTAGATCTTTTCTCTCTCTCTCCCCCCCCCCCCTTCCATTTTAAGCAGGGAAGAAGAGGTAGAATTACAAAACGAATAACCCTCCTCGGTAGAAACACGTCCGGAACAAATAAACCTATACTCTTCCCTATATTATGCTGATTAATCTTAAAATGTGAACACTGAAAATAACCTTGCCCCTAGGGGGATATTATCATATAAACCGTTCTCTGAACCATCCCTGGCCCTGTGTATTCCAACCTCCATTCTCTGTCGTATATTGGGCTTGTACTTGTCACGGACCAAACACCAGGAAAAGAAATTCAAGAAGACAGATCCCACCAACCGGACAAGTCACCCCCAAGGAGAAGCTAAAAAAAAAACAGAATGGGGAGAGATGGAAGGGGGGGGGGAATAAAAAAAATAATACTTGGGCAAGGTAGATTACCACACCCCCAATAACACTAGCTCTGAATTCCTGAATGGAAAAAACAAATATTCGATCTTATTGACAGGAAGTGTTTTAATGAAAACTGACCACTTTTTTAAAAAAAAGTCGAATATCTAATTCCTTATTCATATTAGTATCTATTTGTTCTAGCAAACACTGTTTCTTCAAACAATTTTTAAGCTCAATTATACTGGGGCTCGCACTTTCTTTCCATTTCTTGAAAATTAAATATCTTGCAGCTAAAATAGTCATGTTAACTATTTTATTATGTACCTGGAGATCTTTTGTAGCTTCCCATAGAAAGACTATGTGAGCCAAGGTTAGTCCCAAAGGGGAGATCTTTAATATTTTATTAATCGAGTATTCCAGTTTAAGCCAGAAATGTTTAATCTTGGGGCACTCCCATATCATGTGAATAAGATCTGCAGAAGATAGTGAACATTTTGGACATTTGTTAAAATTGATATTCCCGTACCTGAGACCTTTTTTTCGGGGTAAAATAAGTCCTATATAGTAACTTGATATGAGATTTCCTCCATGTAGAGGATAGAGTGGTTTGTGTAACTTTTGAAATAGAAACCTGGATATTCCTTGCATTAGTAATATGTTGAGGTATCATTAGGTTCCATGCAGAGGATACATTTTCTAAATTCAGATCACCCTTATTAGAGCTCAGAAGTTGATAACATAATGAAATTGACATAAACCCATTCCTTGCCAGCACAAGCCAGTTCTCCAATTTCCCAAGAGACCAATTCCAGCCAAACTCATTTGCTAATTTAAGAATAAAGTGTCTTGTTTGTAAGTATGCAAAGAATTCTTTGTTAAGAAGATTGAACTCTCTTTTCAGGGTCTCAAAATTTTAACACATTGTCTATCTCTATCTATCATTTGTGAAATATTGTCAAGACCTAAAGTATGCCATTTCTGGAAAGGTGCCGATTGCAATCCTGCTTGAAATTTGGGGTTTCCCCGAAATGGCATATAGTTAGAAACACTACAATTCCTGGCTAATAATCTACCTATCTTTCACCAGGCCATTAGAGGGCACATCATTGTTTTAAATCTTTTTACTTCCTGAGGTATTGATCTAGGATTACAATGTATTAAAGCCACAGGGAGGAATGGATACCTTATATTTTTTTCAAGTTCATTACCAGTTACGTAATCTTTGTTAAGAATCCAGTCAACCACAATTCGAGCAAGAAAGGCCAGGTTATATAACCGCAGATCAGGTAATGAGAACCCCCCATATTTTCTAGGTAAAGAAAATTTCATTAAGGAAATGCTAGTTTTTTTATTCTGTCATATAAAGCTTCTCAGCATACTGTTAACTTTTTCAATGTCCTTCCCCTTAAGTATTATTGAAGTATTCTGCAAAAAATAAAGTAATTTCAGAAGAATCATCTTAAACACAGCAATACGACCTGAAATAGAAAGCGGGAGATTCTGCCACATTTTCAAGCTATCTTTGATTTCCATCAAGACTGGTAATATATAAAGCTTTTATAGCAATTATCGGGGTTAGACGAAATCATGATTCCAAGATATCTAAAAGATTCTGAAACTCTAAAAGGTATATTAAATAAAGAATCTATAGGCTAGATTTGGAGTTTTGTCGGTAAGGACCCGCGTAGCTAACGCCGGCTTTTTTCTGGCCGCACCATAAAAATAACTCTGGTATTGAGAGTCCACATGAAGGCTGCGTTAGGCTCCAAAAAAGGAGCGTAGAGCATATTTAACGCAGCTTCAACTCTCGATACCAGAGTTGCTTACGCAAGCGGCCAGCTTCAAAAACGTGCTCGTGCACAATTCCCCCATAGGAAACAATGGGGCTGTTTGAGCTGAAAAAAAACCTAACACCTGCAAAAAAGCCGCGTTCAGCTCCTAACGCAGCCCCATTGTTTGCTATGCGTAAACACTTCCTACGTCTGCACCTAACACCCTAACATGTACCCCGAGTCTAAACACCCCTAACCTTACACTTATTAACCCCTAATCTGTCGCCCCCGCTATCGCTGACCCCTGCATATTATTTTTAACCCCTAATCTGCTGCTCCGTAAACCGCCGCTACTTACATTATCCCTATGTACCCCTAATCTGCTGCCCCTAACACCGCCGACCCCTATGTTATATTTATTAACCCCTAATCTGCCCCCCACAACGTCGCCTCCACCTGCCTACACTTATTAACCCCTAATCTGCCGAGCGGACCTGAGCGCTACTATAATAAAGTTATTAACCCCTAATCTGCCGAGCGGACCTGAGCGCTACTATAATAAAGTTATTAACCCCTAATCCGCCTCACTAACCCTATAATAAATAGTATTAACCCCTAATCTGCCCTCCCTAACATCGCCGACACCTAACTTCAATTATTAACCCCTAATCTGCCGACCGGAGCTCACCGCTATTCTAATAAATGTATTAACCCCTAAAGCTAAGTCTAACCCTAACACTAACACCCCCCTAAATTAAATATAATTTTAATCTAACGAAATTAATTAACTCTTATTAAATAAATTATTCCTATTTAAAGCTAAATACTTACCTGTAAAATAAATCCTAATATAGCTACAATATAAATTATAATTACATTGTAGCTATTTTAGGATTAATATTTATTTTACAGGCAACTTTGTAATTATTTTAACCAGGTACAATAGCTATTAAATAGTTAAGAACTATTTAATAGTTACCTAGTTAAAATAATTACAAATTTACCTGTAAAATAAATCCTAACCTAAGTTACAATTAAACCTAACACTATACTATCATTAAATTAATTAAATAAAATACCTACAATTACCTACAATTAAACCTAACACTACACTATCAATACATTAATTAAATACAATATGTACAAATAACTACAATGAAATAAACTAACTAAAGTACAAAAAATAAAAAAGAACTAAGTTACAAAAAATAAAAAAATATTTACAAACATAAGAAAAATATTACAACAATTTTAAACTAATTACACCTACTCTAAGCCCCCTAATAAAATAACAAAGCCCCCCAAAATAACAAAATGCCCTACCCTATTCTAAATTACTAAAGTTAAAAGCTCTTTTACCTTACCAGCCCTGAACAGGGCCCTTTGCGGGGCATGCCCCAAGAAGTTCAGCTCTTTTGCCTGTAAAAAAAACATACAATACCCCCCCCCAACATTACAACCCACCACCCACATACCCCTAATCTAACCCAAACCCCCCTTAAATAAACCTAACACTAAGCCCCTGAAGATCTTCCTACCTTATCTTCACCATACCAGGTTCACCGATCCGTCCTGAAGAGCTCCTCCGATGTCCTGATCCAAGCCCAAGCGGGGGGCTGAAGATGTCCATGATCCGGTAGAAGTCTTCATCCAAGCGGGGCAGAAGAGGTCTTCCATCCGATTGAAGTCTTCATCCAGGCGGCATCTTCTATCGTCATCCATCCGGAGCGAAGCGGCAGCATCCTGAAGACCTCCGACGCGGAACATCCATCCTGCCCGACGACTGAACGACGAATGACGGTTCCTTTAAATGACGTCATCCAAGATGGCGTCCCTCGAATTCCGATTGGCTGATAGGATTCTATAAGCCAATCGGAATTAAGGTAGGAATATTCTGATTGGCTGATGGAATCAGCCAATCAGAATCAAGTTCAATCCGATTGGCTGATCCAATCAGCAAATTAGATTGAGCTCGCATTCTATTGGCTGTTCCGATCAGCCAATCGGAATTCGAGGGACGCCATCTTGGATGACGTCCCTTAAAGGAACCGTCATTCTTCAGTTGGACGTCGCCGGATGAAGATGGGTCCGCGTCGGAGGTCTTCAGGATGGAGCCGGTCCTCATCGGATGAAGATAGAAGATGCCGCTTGGAAGATGATGGTTGCTGGTCTGGATCTACTCTTCTTCCCGGATAGGATGAAGACTTTGGAGCCTCTTCTGGACCTCTTCAGCCACCGGATGATGGATGTCTAGCCCCCGCTTGGGTTGGATGAAGATTTTGGAGCCAGGATGGATCGGTGATACCTGGTGAGGTGAAGACAAGGTAGGATGATCTTCAGGGGCTTAGTGTTAGGTTTATTTAAGGGGGGTTTGGGTTAGATTAGGGGTATGTGGGTGGTGGGTTGTAATGTTGGGGGGGGTATTGTATGTTTTTTTTTACAGGAAAAAGAGCTGAACTTTTTGGGGCATGCCCCGCAAAGGGCCCTGTTCAGGGCTGGTAAGGTAAAAGAGCTTTTAACTTTAGTAATTTAGAATAGGGTAGGGCATTTTTATTTTGGGGGTCTTTGTTATTTTATTAGGGGGCTTAGAGTAGGTGTAATTAGTTTAAAATTGTTGTAATATTTTTCTTATGTTTGTAAATATTTTTTTATTTTTTGTAACTTAGTTCTTTTTTATTTTTTGTTCTTTAGTTAGTTTATTTCATTGTAGTTATTTGTACATATTGTATTTAATTAATTTATTGATAGTGTAGTGTTAGGTTTAATTGTAGGTAATTGTAGGTATTTTATTTAATTAATTTAATGATAGTATAGTGTTAGGTTTAATTGTAACTTAGGTTATGATTTATTTTACAGGTAATTTTGTAATTATTTTAACTAGGTAACTATTAAATAGTTCTTAACTATTTAATAGCTATTGTACCTGGTTAAAATAATTACAAAGTTGCCTGTAAAATAAATATTAATCCTAAAATAGCTACAATGTAATTATAATTTATATTGTAGCTATATTAGGATTTATTTTACAGGTAAGTATTTAGCTTTAAATAGGAATAATTTATTTAATAAGAGTTAATTAATTTCGTTAGATTAAAATTATATTTAACTTAGGGGGGTGTTAGTGTTAGGGTTAGACTTAGCTTTAGGGGTTAATACATTTATTAGAATAGCGGTGAGCTCCGGTCGGCAGATTAGGGATTAATAATTGAAGTTAGGGGTCGGCGATGTTAGGGAGGGCAGATTAGGGGTTAATACTATTTATTATAGGGTTAGTGAGGCGGATTAGGGGTTAATAACTTTATTATAATAGCGGTGCGGTCCGCTCGGCAGATTAGGGGTTAATAAGTGTAGGCAGGTGGAGGCGACGTTGAGGGCGGCAGATTAGGGGTTAATAAATATAATATAGGGGTTGGCGGTGTTAGGGGCAGCAGATTAGGGGTAAATAGCTATAATGTAGGTGGCGGCGCTTTGCGGTCGGCAGATTAGGGGTTAATTATTGTAGGTAGCTGGCGGCGATGTTGTGGGGGGCAGGTTAGGGGTTAATAAATATAATACAGGGGTCGGCGGTGTTAGGGGCAGCAGATTAGGGGTACATAGGGATAAGTTAGCTGGCGGCGCTTTGCGGTCGGAAGATTAGGGGTTAAAAAAAATAAATCGAGTGGCGGCGATGTGGGGGGACCTCGGTTTAGGGGTACATATGTAGTTTACGGGTGTTAGTGTACTTTAGAGTACAGTAGTTAAGAGCTTTATGAACCGGCGTTAGCCCAGAAAGCTCTTAACTACTGACTTTTTTCTGCGGCTGGAGTTTTGTCGTTAGATTTCTAACGCTCACTTCAGACACGACTCTAAATACCGGAGTTAGAAAGATCCCATTGAAAAGATAGGATACGCAATTGATGTAAGGGGATCTGCGGTATGGAAAAGTCGCGGCTGAAAAGTGAGCGTTAGACCCTTTTTTGAGTGACTCCAAATACCGGAGTTAGCCTAAAACCAGCGTTAGGAGCCTCTAACGCTGGTTTTCACGGCTAACGCCAAACTCCAAATCTAGGCCTATGTTTTTCCTGACCCAGTTCGGATTTTGAAGCAGCAATCCTATAACCAGAGAAGGACCCGAATTGATTTATAATTGAAATAAGTTTTGGTATGTTATTTCGAGTATTAGAGCTATAAAGGAGAATATCATCTGCGTATAGCGCAATTTTAAGCTCATTTTTAACCTACTTTTATGCCTTCCATTTGATGTCTGATCATAATTGCCAGAGGTTCAATAGAAATATCAAGAAGAAGAGGAGAGAGGGGGCACCCCTGTCGTGTTCCTCTTTCAAGTAATATCTCTGTGGATGATGTATTATTAACAATTATCTTTGTACACGGCTTGTTATAGAGATTCTCCACAAATTTAAGCAGATTAACTCTAAAACCAAATTGGGAGAGAGAAAATAACAAATGATCATAATGAACTGAATCAAACGCTTTTTCAGCGGCAATTAAAATAATTGCTAGATCCGAGGTGTCCCCCCTCTCCTCTGCTCCGCCCTTTCCATGGACTTGAAATAATCTATCGTAACTAAAACTTCCCTGATTTTAGCTGAAGAATTCCGTTTCTGCAGAAACCCTGCTTGATCTTTATGGATTACTTCGGGGAGTACGGATTGTATTCTCTTGACTATAATAGAGGTAAGAATCTTATAGCCTGAATTTAACAGTGCTATAGGTCTGTATGACTCTTTTTTAGTAGGATCCTTCCCTGGTTTAAGAATTAAAGTGGTGTAAGATGCAATAAAGTAGGGGGAGGCTGAATTGCCATCAACATACATATAGTTGAAAAACTTACTTAAGAAGGGGACAATAAGTGGTGATTTTTTTTTTATAAAATTCATTAGGTAGTGCATCTGGTCCTGATGCTTTATTCAATGGGAGATCTTGGATGACTTTTAAAATTTCTGTCTCAGAGATTAGGGAGTTCAAGTAATTTTACTACAAAATTCATCGGACTGAGCCTTATCTGAGTTTCTAAAGGAGTAGGTCTCTTGGAAATAATCTGAATTTTTTTTTGAGATATCTTCTGAATTTATGTGAGTTTTCCCTTCATGATACAGCATATCAATCAGTGGGGATCTTCTCTCTCTTTTTACCAGGTTTACTAGTAATTTCCCAGCCTTATTGCCATACCGGTATAATCTCACCTGGAGTTTTAACTCCTTCTGTGTCTCTCGATAAACTAGAAATATATCCCTTTCATTTTTTGATCTAGAGTACTTAGCCCAGTTTTCCGGTGAACTGTCAAGCAAGTAGAGATTATATGAATTGACTACTGATTTTAACACTTCTGCTTCTCTTATTTTGAATTTTTTAACCTATTAGCACTGTATGCAATCATTTCTCCCCTACGAACTGCCTTTGCAGCTTCCCAAAAAGTATCTGGACGGTTGACATAATCTTTATTAAAATAAGCATATTCTTCATATTTAGACTTAAGCCAATTTTTAAATTTCAGGTAATTTACAAGGAACGTGGGAAAGAAAAAGTGAGAGACCCTAGGTCTAAATTCATTAAGTTGAAATTCTAATGAGATAGGGCTATGATCTGATATACAAATAGGAAAAAATCCTGCTTTAAATCGCATTTTATATAGCCTTTCATCAATAAGAAATAAATCTATCCTAGATAATGTTTTATGGGCTCTGGATAAACAAGTAAACTCTCTTGTATCCGGATTTTGTAATCTCCATATATCCCTAATCATCAGATTTTGGAAAGTCTTCTTGAACATCTTAGTCTCCAGACTGTCTCGCTTATTCTTCCCCAGCCCAGGCTTCTGTCTTAACCTATCTAAGGGATAGTGTGGTGCCTTATTAAAATCCTCCCTAGGATCACGTACCCTTCTGACTCTATGAGAATTTTTGATTGTAATGTATCCCAAAATATTGGATTGAGCACATTGGGAGCATAAATATTACAAAGTGTGTATAAAATTCCAGCTACTTTTATTTTTAATATTAAATATCTCCCTTCTGGATCCGAGATGGAGTGCAAGATTTCGTAGTTAATTCTTTTTCCTACCAAAATTGCCACTCCTCTTTTTCTTTCCACACCTGAAGAAGCAAGAACTTCTTTGACCCAAGAAGATTTTAATTTTAGAACCTCATCTAGATTCAGATGGGTTTCCTGTAAAAAGGCTATGTCTGTATCTATTTTTCGCAGGTGGGCGATAATTGTCTTCCGTTTGATAGGAGAAGTGAGACCCGCAATGTTCCAGGAAACTACTTTGAATTTATCTACCTTGCCCATTTTTTAAAAAAGTAAGGAAGAGAGAAAAAGGGAAAAATAAAAAATAAAAAGGAAAAACCACCCACAGAGAAGGACAACACCCATATAGACTCAAATAGCCCCATATTGGCTCTCTTGGTGAGAGATCTGGAAAATAGGAGAGCAAGAGGTTACTGATTCTTAAATCAGCTCTTATCCTGATTTTTCAAATCAGCTACAATTTTTTCTGCTTCTTTAGCAGATTCGAAAAAGTACTCTTCACCATTGATTAAAAACTTTAACTTAGCAGGGTAAATTAACGTGGCGCGATAACCCCAATTAATAAGTTTTGTGCAGATTGGAGACAATTCCTTAATTTCTCAGCAGATAAATCTTGAAATAAAAGTATATTTGAAGCCCCCAATGAAATAGGTTGATTTTTGCGGTAATATTGAAACAGGATGACTTTATCTTGAAAATTTAGCAGTTTAGCTATAACTGGTCTTGCTCTCATGTTCCCTTTAACATTGCTTAGTTGCATGCCAAGCCTATGTGCTCTTTCCACCATTATTGGTGGATGAGAAGGAGGAATTCCTAGAAGTTGAACTAGCATTCCAGAGATGAATTTATCTAGATCTTCATACTGCTTTCCCTCTGGAACCCCAATTATTCTCAAATTATTTCTCCTAGAGCAATTTTCTAGGTCCTCAATTTTAAGTTGAACATTGGACAATGTTATATCAGTAGCCTCAAGTTTAGAACTATGAATTGCACTACTATCTTCTAGGTCCAATACTCTTTGTTCAGCTTCTTGGAGCCTATTCGAAAATTTTCTAATTTCATTTGTTAGGGATAAAATATCTTGCTTGATCTCAAGTTTAAGAGAATCAAATCTAGGAGCCAGGGCCTCGGAGATGCTAGCTACCAGTGCTTGAGTATCCGGTGTTTCATTCGTATAAGAGGGGTTAGTAGTGGCTGCATGAATATCTGCCTGAATCTCTGAGCTATTCTTATTCTTCCTATCTCTATGTCTAGCCGCCATAGCTGGAGAGGGGGTATTAGCGTGTGTGCTAAGAAATTTATCCATGTGATAAAACACGTGAAGAAGGTGGGGAATGGAGGTCCCCAATCAAAAAGTGCAGAGGTGACAAAGAGGCAGGGGAGGAACCCTTGCCTTAGTAGTAAAAAATGTGAAAACTGGTTTGGTGAAACAAAAAAAAGGGGAGGAGGAAGGGGTGAGGGAACAAGTGCTTAAACTGAAGGATGTGATGTGGGGGGGGGGGGGGGGATGTGATTTACAATTATTTTAAGACCAGCTATGGAGAATTAACTAGGACCTTGAGATAGGATTTGCACTAATGAATCTAACACTCAGGGCCAACAGAGAAGGCTCTAAAGAAGTTTATTAACAATCAGCTAGATTACGAGTTCTGCGGTAAGAGCGGTTCAGTATTAACTTGCACGTTATTGTCACTGCTCACTTTCCTACAGCGCTGGTATTACAGGTTTTCATAAACCCGGCGTTAACAGGCAAAAAGTGAGCGTAGAGCAAAATTGAGCTCCATACCGTACTCCAATACCAGCGCTGCTGAAAGCCGCGGTGAGCTGGTTTTACGTGCTCGTGCATGATTTCACCATAGACATCAATGGGGAGAGCCGGCTGAAAAAAAGTCTAACACCTGCAAAAAAGCAGCGTAAAGCTCTTTAATGCAGCCCCATTGATTCCTATGGGGAAACAAATGTTATGTTTACACCTAACACCCTAACATGAACCCCGAGTCTAAACACCCCTAATCTTACACCTATTAACCCCTAATCTGCTGCCCCGACATCGCCAACACCTACATTATACTTATTAACCCCTAATCTGCCACTCCGGATATCGCCGCCACTATAATAAACATATTAACCCCTAAACCGCCACACTCCTGCCTCTCAAACGCTAGTTAAATATTATTAACCCCTAATCTGCCGCCCCTAACATCGCCACCACCTACCTACATTTATTAACACCTAATCTGCCGCCCCCAACGTCGCCCCCACTATACTAAATTTATTAACCCCTAAACCTACTGTAAGTCCAACCCTAACACCCCCTAACTTAAATATAATTAAAATAAATCTAAATAAAAATTCCTATCATTACCTAAATTATTCCAATTTAAAACTAAATACTTACCTATAAAATAAACCCTAAGCTAGCAACAATATAACTAATAGTTACATTGTAGCTAGCTTAGGGTTTATTTTTATTTTACAGGCAAGTTTGTATTTATTTTAACTAGGTAGAAAAGTTACTAAATAGTTATTAACTATTTACTAACTACCTAGCTAAAATAAATACAAATTTACATGTAAAATAAAACCTAACCTGTCTTACACTAACACCTACAATTACACTACAATTAAATAATTTAAATTAATTAAATACAATTACCTAAATTACCAAAAAAAACAAACACTAAATTACACAAAATAAAAAAAGAAATGATCAGATATTTAAACTAATTACACCTAATCTAATAGCCCTATCAAAATAAAAAAGCCCCCCAAAATAAAAAAAAAAACCCTAGCCTAAACTAAACTACCAATAGCCCTTAAAAGGATCTTTTGCGGGGCATTGCCCCAAAGAAATCAGCTCTTTTACCTGTTAAAAAAAATACAAACATCCCCCCAACAGTAAAACCCACCACCCACACAACCAACCTCCCAAATAAAATCCTAACTAAAAAAACCTAAGCTCCCCATTGCCCTGAAAAGGGCATTTGGATGGGCATTGCCCTTAAAAAGGCATTTAGCTCTTTTTCAGCCCAAAAGTCCTAATCTAAAAATAAAACCCACCCAAAAAACCCTTAAAAAACCTAACACTAACCCCCGAAGATCCACTTACAGTTTTGAAGACCGGACATCCATCCTCAACGAAGCCGGGAGAAGTCTTCATCCAAGTGGCAAGATGTCCTCAACGAAGCCGGGAGAAGTCTTCATTCAAGCTGGCAGAAGTCTTCATCCAAGCCGGCAGATGTCTTCATCCAGACGACATCTTCTATCTTCATCCATCCGGCGCGGAGCGGCTCCATCTTCAAGACATCTGGCGTGGAGCATCCTCTTCTTCCGACGGCTAACGACGAATGAACGTTCCTTTAAATGACATCATCCAAGATGGCGTCCCTTGAATTCCGATTGGCTGAATCAGAATGAAAAGTGAAAAATAGGATTGAGCTCGCATTCTATTGGCTGTTCAATCAGCCAATAGAATGCGAGCTCAATCCTATTGGCTGATCGGATCAGCCAATAGGACTGAAGCTCAATCCTATTGGCTGATTGCATCAGCCAATAGGATTTTTTCACCTTTAATTCCGATTGGCTGATAGAATTCTATCAGCCAATCGGAATTCAAGAGACGCCATCTTGGATGACGTCATTTAAAGGAACCTTCATTCGTCGTTAGTCATCGGAAGAAGAGAATGCACCACGCCGGATGTCTTGAAGATGGAGCCGCTCTGCGCCGGATGGATGAAGATAGAAGATGCCATCTGGATGAAGACTTCTGCCTGTCTGGAGGACCACTTCTGCCGGCTTGGATGAAGACTTCTCCCGGCTTCATTGAGGACATCTTGCCGCTTGGATGAAGACTTCTCCCGGCTTCGTTGAGGATGGATGTCCGGTCTTCAAAACTGTAAGTGGATCTTGGGGGGTTAGTGTTAGGTTTTTTTTAAGGGTTTTTTGGGTGAGTTTTATTTTTAGATTAGGGCTTTTGGGCTGAAAAAGAGCTAAATGCCCAAATGCCCTTTTCAGGGCAATGGGGAGCTTAGGTCTTTTTAGTTAGGATTTTATTTGGGGGGTTGGTTGTGTGGGTGGTGGGTTTTACTGTTGGGGGGTTGTTTGTATTTTTTTTTACAGGTAAAAGAGCTGATTCCTTTGGGGCAATGCCCCGCAAAAGGCCCTTTTAAGGGCTATTGGTAGTATAGTTTAGACTAGGTTTTTTTTATTTTGGGGGGGCTTTTTTATTTTGATAGGGCTATTAGATTAGGTGTAATTAGTTTAAATATCTGATAATTTTTTTTTTATTTTGTGTAATTTAGTGGGTTTTTTTTGGTAATTTAGGTAATTGTATTTAATTAATTTAATTTATTTAATTGTAGTGTAATGTTAGCTGTTAGTGTAAGACAGGTTAGATTTTATTTTACAGGTAAATTTGTATTTATTTTAACTAGGTAGTTAGTAAATAGTTAATAACTATTTAGTAACTAATCTACCTAGTTAAAATAAATACAAACTTGCCTGTAAAATAAAAATAAACCCTAAGCTAGATACAATGGCCTCTAGTTATCAAGGTCTGTCGGACCTGATCCGACAGTGCGGATCAGGTCCAACAGACCTCGCTGAATACGGCGAGCAATACGCTCGCCGTATTCAGCATTGCACCAGCAGCTCACAAGAGCTGCTGGTGCAACGCCGCCCCCTGCAGACTCACGGCCGCCAGCAGGGGGTGTCAATCAACCCGATCGTACTCGATCGGGTTGATTTCTGGCGATGTCTGTCCGCCTGCTCAGAGCAGGCGGACAGGTTATGGAGCAGCGGTCTTTGTGACCGCTGCTTCATAACTTGCTGTTTCTGGCGAGCCTGCAGGCTCACCAGAAACACGGGGCATCAAGCTCCATTCGGAGCTTGATACATATGCCCCAATGTAACTATTAGTTATATTGTAGCTAGCTTAGGGTTTATTTTATAGGTAAGTATTTAGTTTTAAATAGGAATAATTTAGGTGATGATAGGAATTTTTATTTAGATTTATTTTAATTATATTTAAGTTAGGGGGTGTTAGGGTTAGGGTTAGACTTAGATTTAGGGGTTAATAAATTTAGTATAGTAGCGGCTACGTTGGGGGCGGCAGATTAGGGGTTAAATGTAGGAAGGTGGCGGCGATGTTAGGGGCGGCAGATTAGGGGTAATAATATTTAAATAGTGTTTGCGAGTCAGGAGTGTGGCGGTTTAAGTGTTAATATGTTTATTATAGTGGCGGCGATGTCCAGAGCGGCAGATTAGGGGTTAATAATTTTATTTTACTGTTTGCGATGCGGGAGGGCCTCCTTTTAGGGGTTAATAGGTAGTTTATGGGTGTTAGTGTACTTTTTAGCACTTTAGTTATGAGTTTTATGCTACAGCTTTTTAGCGTAAAACTCATAACTACTGACTTTAGATTGCATTACGAATCTTGCGGGATAGGCTGTACCGCTCACTTTTTGGCCTCCCAGAAAAAGCTTGTAATACCGGCGCTATGGAAGTCCCATTGAAAAAAGACTTTACGCAAATTGCGTGAGTTAAAAGTGTGCGGTGCCCCTAAACCTGCAAGACTTGTAATACCAGCAGGAGTGAAAAAGCAGCGTTATAACCCATAACGCTGCTTTTTTACTCATAGAGGCCTATTTATCAAGCTGTCAACTGTGCTGCATTCGACGGCACCAAATTCGCTCACCTGACATCGCCTAACATCGCTGCCGCGGACATGAATACGCTCTCCATATTTAGCAAAAAAGCTGTCAAAAAGCCACGCACCAATTACGGGGTGATGAGCAGTGGACTGTTGTTAACTAACAGTCATCGATCTCGCTGCTCTTCAGCTCCCCGACCCTGCCGCAACTAAATAAACTTATTAACCCCTATCCCGCTGCTCCCGGAGCCCACCACCACTCTAATAAAGTTATTAACCCCTATCCCGCTGCTCCCGGAGCCCACTGCCATTCTAATAAAGTTATTAACCCCTATCCCGCCGCTCCCGGAGCCCCCTTGCCAACTACATTATGTTCTTAACCCCTAATCTGCCGCCCCATACACCGCCGCCACCTACATTATGTTATTAACCCCTATCCCGCCACTCACGGAGCCCACCAAAACTAAATAAAGTTATTAACCCCTAAACCGCCAGCACCCCACATTGCCATAAACTAAATTAAACTATTAAACCCTAAACCTAACAACCCGCTAACTTTACATTAAATATTAACTCATCCCTATCTTATAATAAATTTAAACTTACCTTTAGATTTAAATTAAACTATATTAAACTATTAATTAATCTACCCTATTATACTAAATTACATTAAACTATATTAAACTAATAATTAACCTACCCTAACATTTATACTAAAATTACATTAAACTACAAATTAAATTAACTATATTATATATTTAAACACCTAACCCTACTCAAATAATTTAAATCTACACTAAAAAATTACTAAGTTACAAAAACTAACAAACACTAAGATACACAAAAAAATAAACACTAAGTTACAAAAAATAAAAAATAAATGATCAAAAATTTAAACTAATTACACCTAATCTAAGGGCCCTATGAAAATAAAAAAGCCCCCCAAAATAAAAAAACCCTAGCCTACGATAAACTACAAATAGCCCTTAAAAGGGCCGTTTGCAGGGCATTGCCCCAAAGAAATCAGCTCTTTTACCTGTAAAGAAAAAATACAAACAACCCCCAACAGTAAAACCCACCACCCACCCAACCAACCCCCCCAAATAAAAACCTAACTAAAAAACCTAAGCTCCCCATTGCCCTGAAAAGGGCATTTGGCTGGGCATTGCCCTTAAAAGGGCATTTTGGTAGTTTATTGTAGGCTAGGGTTTTTTTTTTATTTTGGGGGGCCTTTTTTATTTTCATAGGGCCCTTAGATTAGGTGTAATTAGTTTAAATCTTTGATAATTTCTTTTTTATTTTTTGTAACTTAGTGTTTGTTATTTTTTTTAATTTAGTTTTTAGTTTTTTGTAACTTAGTAATTTTTTAGTGTAGATTTAAATTATTTGAGTAGGGTTAGGTGTTTAACCCCTTAACGACCAACGACGTATGGGGTACGTCCTGCAAAAAAATGCAGTTAACGACCAAGGACGTACCCCATACGTCGTTGGTCTTTGAAAGCAGTGGAAGCGATCCTGATCACTTCCAACTGCTTTCATGTTATAGCAGTGATGCCTCGATATTGAGGCATCCTGCTATAACATTTTTAAGCCGTCCGATGCAGAGAGAGCCACCCTGTGGCCCTCTCTGCATCGGCCATTGATGGCCATGTTCGTTGGTGGGTGGGAGCTTACCCAGGGAGGCGGGTGGGCGGCCATCGGTGGGAAGGGGGGCGGGATCGAGTGCGGGTGCGCGCGTGCACGGGGGCGCGCGCGTGCACGGGAGCGGGGGCGCGCGCGTGCACGGGAGCGGGGGCGCGCGCGCGCGGGTGGGAACCCTACACTATGGAACAATAATGGTACTCGGTGGGAGCACAAGGTTTTACTTGGTGGGAGTGAGGGTGGGCATTTAAAAAATGTTGAGCGATCTGGCAGGGGTTGGGGGGTTGGGGGTTGAGGGAGGGCAGCTACACTACAGAAAATAGTATTTTTTTAAAAATAAATAAAAAAAAACCATATTTGATTTCAAACTGGGCACTGGCAGACAGCTGCCAGTACCCAATATGGCGCAATAAGGCAGAGAGAGGGGGGTTAGAGAGCAGTTTGGGGGGGATCAGGGAGGTTGGGGGCTAAGGGAGGATACTACAGAACAGAATTATTATTTTAAAAAAAAAAACCCAAAAAAAACCCTCTTATTTTAGTACTGGCAGACTTACTGCCAGTACTTAAGATGGCGGGGACAATTGTGGGGTGGGGGAGGGAAGAGAGCTGTTTGGGAGGGATCTGGGGGTGTGATGTGTCATGTGGGAGGTTGATACCTACACTAAAGCTAAAATTAACCCTGCAAGCTCCCTAAAAGCTCCCTAATTAACCCCTTCACTGCTGGGCATTATACACGTATGGTGCACAGCAGCATTTAGCTGCCTTCTAATTACCAAAAAGCAAAGCCAAAGCCATATATGTCTGCTATTTCTGAACAAAGGGGATCCCAGAGAAGCTTTTACAACCATTTATGCCATAATTGCACAAGCTGTTTGTAAATAATTTTAGTGAGAAACCTAAAATTGGGAAAATTTTACGTTTTATTTTTATTTGTTCGCATTTGGCGGTGAAATGGTAGCATGAAATATACCAAAATGGGCCTAGATAAATACTTTGGGTTGTCTACTACACTACACTAAAGCTAAAATTAAAACTACAAGCTCCCTACATGCTCCCTAATTAACCCCTTCACTGCTGGGCATAATACACGTGTGGTGCGCAGCGGCATTTAGCGGCCTTCTAAATACCAAAAAGCGATGCCAAAGCCATATATGTCAGCTATTTTTGAACAAAGGGGATCCCAGAGAAACATTTACAACCATGTATGCCATAATTGCACGAGTTGTTTGTAAATAATTTCAATGAGAAACCTAAAGTTTGTGAAAACATTTGTGAAAAAGTGAAAAAAAATTTTTATTTGATCGCATTTTGTAGTGAAATGGTGGCATGAAATATACCAAAATGGGCCTAGATCAATACTTTGGGATGTCTTCTAAAAAAATATATATACATGTCAAGGGATATTCAGGGATTCCAGACAGATATCAGGGTTCCAATGTAACTAGCGCTAATTTTGAAAAAAAGTGGTTTGGAAATAGCAAAGTGCTACTTGTATTTATTGCCCTATAACTTGCAAAAAAAGCAAAGAACATGTAAACATTGGGTATTTCTAAACTCAGGACAAAATTTAGAAACTATTTAGCATGGGTGTTTTTTGGTGGTTGTAGATGTGTAACAGATTTTGGGGGTCAAAGTTAGAAAAACTGCGTTTTTTTCCATTTTTTCCTCATATTTTATAAAATTTTTTATGGTAAATTATAAGATATGATGAAAATAATGGTATCTTTAGAAAGCCCATTTAATGGCGAGAAAAACGGTATATAATATGCGTGGGTACAGTAAATGAGTAACAGGATAATTACAGCTAAACACAAACACCGCAGAAATGTAAAAATAGCCTTGGTCCCAAACGGACAGAAAATGGAAAAGTGCTGTGGTCATTAAGGGGTTAAATATATAATATAGTTAATTTAATTTGTAGTTTAATGTAATTTTAGTCTAATAGTAAGGTTAGGTTAATTATTAGTTTAATATAGTTTATTGTAATTTTAGTATAATAGTTAGGGTAGATTAATTATTAGTTTAATATAGTTTAATGTAATTTTAGTATAATAGGGTAGATTAATTATTAGTTTAATATAGTTTAATTTAAATCTAAAGGTAAGTTTAAATTTATTATAAGATAGGGATGAGTTAATATTTAATATAAAGTTAGCGGGTTGTTAGGTTTAGGGGTTAATAGTTTAATTTAGTTTATGGCAATGTGGGGGGCTGGCGGTTTAGGGGTTAATAGGTTTAGTAAGTGCTAGTGATGTGGGAGGCCAGGGGTTTAGGGGTTAATAAATTTATTTAGTTGTGGTGGGGTCCGGTAGCAGCGGGATAGGGGTTAATAACTTTATGTAGGTGGCGGCGGTGTAAGGGGCGGCAGATTAGGGGTTAATAAGTATAATGTAGGTGGCGGCAGTGTCGGGGCGGCAGATTAGGGGTTAATAAGTATAATGTAGGTGGCGGCGATGTAGGGGGCGGCAGATTAGGGGTGTTTAGACTCGGGGGGTTATGTTAGGGTGTTAGGTGTAAACATAACTTTTATTCTCCCATAGGAATCAATGGGATATCTGGCAGCATTGAACATAAGCTTTCGCTGCTTTCAGACTCCCATTGATTCCTATGGAATCTGCGGCCTCCAGGGCGGCGGATTGAAAACCAGGTACGCTGGGCCAGAATAGTGGCGAGCGTACCTGTTAGATATTTGTTAACTAGCAAAAGTAGTCAGATAGTGCCGAATTTGCATTCAGAACATCTGTAATGACGTAAGCATCGATCGGTGTCGGACTGAGACCGGCGGATCGTATGTTACAGCACAAATTTCTACTTTTGCCGGTCTGTAGGCTTTGATAAATAAGGGGATCAGGCTCGCCACAATTACGCTGCGGAATTCCAGCGTATTTGCAGTTGACGGCTTAATAAGTAGGCCTCATAATGCAAAACTCGTAATCTAGCCGCATATTAGTTCTTTCTAAATAGAACCCTCTATCCAAGTAAAAGACCTGTCAAGGACCTTAAAGATTAGGCCATGTTGCTCAAGCCTGAACTCCTGGCCTCGCTACTGGGTAATTAATTCCTTAAGCCTACCTCTAAGTGTATATACTTATAGCAATTACCGCAAAACAGGGTTAATGGCCCAAATATTCAGCACGTTTTTGGACAGCAAATTTAGCTTTTTAGCTTTTTAAGGACAGAGTATATTCAAAACACATAGATCCAGATGGGGAACTAATGATTTACAACTCCAATAATTTTGTTAAGAACAAATACAGCTTATAAATAATACAGTAAGTATGTGTACCACATGCACATCAAAAGTCCCTCCTACTCTAAATATAAACAATATAGTTCAACGTGAGAAAATTGTGAGACGCCTGCTCTAGGTTCAAGTTTTCCTTTCCTTCTGACCCTTTCAACTTAACTTTGCATGTAAATAAATGTGCAGAAGAAAGAAGAAGTTAATTACAAGAACAGTCAAAACACAATATTCTCAGCTCCTTACATATTAGGAATATATCAATACAAAATTTAGGGGAAAACTTTGAGGGGAAAAGCCTACCCAGAATCAGTAAGTTATGTGACTCCCCCCCCCCCCAAAAAAAAAGGAATTTCTTGACCCCTGCTGAATCCTTTAGAATTTTTTAGCTTGACTTTGCTTGTATACAGATATAGAGGAAAAAGGAGAAGAGGAAAAAAAGTCTGTGTTGCCCAGCGACAGCCCCAAAACATCACTGCTCTAGAGGAGATCTGCATGCAGAAATGGGCCAACATACCAGCAACAGTGTGTGACAACCTTGTGAAGACTTACAGAAAACATTTGCCCTCTTTCATTGCCAACAAAGGATATATAACAAAGTATTGAGATGAACTTTTGATATTGATCAAATACTTTTTTTCCACCATAATATGCAAATAAATTCTTTCCAAATCAGACAATGTGATTGTCTGGATTTGTTTCCACATTTTGCCTCTCATAGTTGAGGTATACCTATGATGAAAATTACAGGCCTCTCTCATCTTCTTAAGTGGGAGAACTTGCACAATTGGTGGCTGACTAAATACTTTTTTGCCCCACTGTATATTGGTATATCATCAAGGGTTAAACACTAACAGTCTTTGCAGGTGATTAGGTAATGAGATGGTGATGCGCTCCTTCTTGTTGACCAATAGAAATGTTTTTAAGGGTATTTTTTTTCAACTGTAAGAAGTGCACACTAGTTAGGCTATGAATACAGCTGAACGCCGAAACGCATAAGCCTGCTGTGCTGCGCATCCCATCTTTTTGTATTCCTTGGTTGGCTGCTGTCATCTTTTTTAAAGTTATTAAAATTCAAGTTTTACTTTATGAGCAGAGATTTTTCTTTCTTTACTTGTGTATTGCTAAACCGGCACTCCTGGCTGAATTGTGCATGCTTACCTCAATGTTTTGGGACAAGAGATACACACCCCCTTTGTGACACTAATATTTGGAAGCCTAGAAGCCGGTCAGCTAGCTTGTATTGGAGGAGCAGCGGAGGGCTTGGTCGCAATGGATGTTTTGCCGTACCAGCGTCTGTGATCCCGTTTTGCCAGAGGAGATTGAGGTATCACACGAAACCCATGGAGGTATGTGCTTAGCTACTTACTAACAGAGAAGTAGCGCTGTATTGTTTGTGTGAACATAGCGTTCCAGGGATATGTGGTCTCTGTCATACGGCTGTATTAGCTTTGGGGATTGAAGTCCCAGATTGTACACTACTTTACTATTCTCCCAGAGTGATTATGGTACCTCAAAGAGGGTGCAGAAAATATCTGGACTGAATTTTTATATTTTGTCTCCTTCATATAAGCTGTTGACCATTACATACTTTGATTGCAAATAGTGTCTTATCATTACCTGATTCTTTTCTCTATCTAATGTCCAAAGGGACATGAACCCCATATTTTTTCTTTCATTATTAAGATAGATCATGGAATTTGAAATAATTTTCCAATTTATTTCCATTGTCTAATTTGCTTTGTTCTGTTTGTATCCTGTTTTGAAAAGTATACATAGGAAGGTTTAGAAGCTGCTGATTGGTGGCTGCACATTTATGCATTTTGTCATTAGCTTTCAGCTAGCTCCCAGTAGTGTATTGCTGCTTCTTCACCAAAGGATACCAAGAAAATGAAGCAAATTCGATATTAGAAATAATTTATAAAGTTGTTTAAATTTGTATAATCTATCTGAATCATGAAAGAACTAAACTGGATTCCATATCCGTTTAAATAGTCAAAGGGTTTTTAAATTAAAAAAAACAGTCTTTCTCCTTGGAATCACATCAAGTACTAGTATATTCTTCATGGTTTTCATCTTGGCTGCGTATAACAGGGTAAATTTCACACGTTGTTGCTAAAGATGACTCATAGAATTCTGTGCATTTTTGAGATGCAGATACAAGGTATTGCTGAAACAGCAAGATGGTGTCATGGATAAGGGTCTGAAGTAAGCTGAGAAAATAATTTGTCTCGGAACTGGCTCTGCCCTTTTCACTTGTTTTAACACTGTGATCTCTCCAGCATCAGGGAGTATGCAGCACATTAGATATCCCAATATGAGATTTTTCTCACCTTCAGTTTATTTATTATTTAATTATTAGACCCATACGGGTATATTTACTATCAGTTAAGCAGGGGCTGTCAATCATCCCAATTGTATCAGATCAGGATGATTTCAATCCGCAACCTAAAAGGTGGTGGACAGGTTACGGAGCTGCAGTCTTATGACCACTGCTTCTTAACTTCCGTTTCAGGCGAGCCAACAATGGGCCTCCGAAGCAGCATCCTCTGCTTCATAAATGGAGCCCATAGCCTTTAATGGGACACGAACATCGAAATGAAACTTTCATGGTTCAGAAAGAGCGTGCAATTTTAAGGGACTTGACCATTTTCTTATATTATCATTTTTACTTTGTCTCCTTTGTATCCTTTGTTGAAATGCATACCTAAATATGCACTACTGGGAGCTAGCTGCTGATTGGTGGATATACATGACTCTTGTCAGTAGCTAACCAGATGTGTTTAGTTAGGACTCAGTAATGCATTGATGCTCTGGAGATGACTATAATTGTGTTTAACCCCTATGTATAATAGTTGTCAAATAAAATCAATTATCATCAAGTTACATTGTTTTGTTAAAAAAAAATAAAAAAAATTGGTAGGTTGGATCAAAAGCAGTAATGTTCTCTTAGGAGCTAGCTGGTAGTCAGTGGTTACACACATATATGTCTCTTGTCATTGGCTCAACAGATGTCTTCTACTAGCTCCCAGTAATGCATTGCTGCTCGGTAGATAATTTTAATGATGTGTTTAACACCTCTGCAGGAGTTAAACACATACGTATATGCAAACAATAGTGCAATAATAAAATGCTCAAAACATTGGAACATTTTCTGTTTACACTTGTATGTCCTTTTAAAAAAACAATAAGTGTGACTGTTTAAACCCAGATATTTTTTTTTTTTTTTCTGAAAATCCAAGAATCATAAGCCCAATTTACAATGGGAACAGAAGCATTCTAGATCCTTTAATATATGGCATAGATGCTTTCAATACAATGTAAATAAAGGGACAGTCTAGTCAAAAATAAACTTTCATGATTCAGATAGGGCATGTAATTTTAAACAACTTTCCAATTTACTTTTATCATCAAATTTGCATTGTTCTCTTGGTATTCTTAGTTGAAAGCTAAACCTATGTAGGCTCATATGCTAATTTGTAAGCCCTTGAAGGCCGCCTCTTATCTGAATGCATTTGACAGTTTTTCACAGCTAGAGGGGGTAAGTTCATGTGTGCCATATAGATAACATTGTGGTCACGCCCGTGGAGTTCCTTTTGATAGGGCACTGATTGGCTAAAATGCAAGTCTGTCAAAAGAACTGAGATAAGGGGCAGTCTGCAGAGGCTTAGATACAAAGTAATCACAGAGGTAAAAAGTGTATTACTATACCTGTAACTGTGTTGGTTATGCAAAACTGGAGAACGGGTAATAAAGGGATTATTTATGTTTTTAAATAATACAAATCCTGGAGAAGGCTGTCCCTTAAAGTCATGTATGTTTTTAATAGATATGTGCGATTCATTTCTCAATTCGGAAAATTCTGAAAATTCGGCGATTCAGATCGAACCGAATTTCCGAATTAAAATACTGCCAAATTTATCGAATAAATCCGAATTACTTCGGATTTATTCGGTAAATTCGGATGGCCATGGATTACACTAGTATTGTATAGTATAAATCTAATCCCACCTAACACTTACCGAAATTCCAAATTTCCGAACCGAACCGAATCCAACCGAATCCAACCAAATCCGAAACAAATCCGAACCGAATTTATTCGAATCCGAATGAATCCGAAACAAATCCGAACCAAATTGATTCAAATTTTTCCAAATTTGAATCGCTCCGAACCGAAATTTGAAAAAATCCGAATCGATCCGAACCAAACCGAATTTTTTCGCCATGCACATGTCTAGTTTTTAAGCCATAGCCAGACTACTGATCTGGTGTATTTTTTTCCATAATAATATTGTTAGCAATGCAGTCAATTGGATAATATATTGGCAGAACTATTAGAATATGTAGAGGAGGGTGCTACTGGACGCTTGTTGAACTCAGATGCCATATGTATATATGTTCTGCATCTATATCGTTCTGGTACGTGGAAATGAGAAAGCGAGACCAATCCATTTAATGGTTCCAGCAATAAGGCTTCTAATTGGCCTTACCCACCCCAGTGCTATTTTGAAGGGAAGAGCAAGAAAAGAAAAAAACAGGAGTACAAAGGGTTTCAATGCAGCAGAGAACAGGTAGGATTTAAAGGGATATAAAAACCCAAAAAAACTTATTTTGGGATTCAGACAGCGCATACATTTTTTAAAATGCTTCTAATTTACTTCTATTATCAAATTTGCTTGGTTCCTATGATATTCTGTGTTGAAAAGATACCTAGGTAGGCATCAGGAACACTTTATTGCAGGAAATAGTGCTGCCTGCTAGTGCTCTTGAAAATAGATAACATTCTTGCAAAACTGCTGCTACATAGTGCCCCAGGCATGGGCACGCTCCTAAGCTTATGTCCCTGCTTTTCAACAAAAGATAACAAGAAAACAAAGACAAATGTATAATATAAGTAAATTAGAAAGTTGTTTAAAAGCAGGTGCTCTATCTGAATCATGTAAGAAACATTTTGGGTTTCATGTCCTTTTAATTAAAATGATTGCTTCAAAACGTTAATTTATCAAGCAATATTTTCTAAAAAAAAGTACATGAATCATTTCAGTTCTGAGAATATTTTATACATACATGCTTTGCAGTGATACAAATTTTTCAGGGCCACAGTATTTAAAAACTAATAATATACATAATAATATATATTGTATGTGCTGATTACATGACTGTTACCAGTATCAGTTCCTAACACCAGTCTGCTTAAAACCTTAGTCTACAGAAATAAAACCTGTACAGCCAAGTATGGAGAAGTGAATTGTCACAGACCAGTTCGTGGGGTGTATATTGGTTCTTGCAATCATTCTGAACTTAGACTTCTCCTTTGTAAAAACAGTTATGCAACAAAGTGACATTACTTATAAGCCAGCCCCTGGGGAAAGAATAATTTATATATTTAGTCAAACATCCGAATGGCCATATTGTAAATGTTAAGAGTGACACAAGAGATGTGTTTGTATTCTGAAGTGAAAATAAAATCCTGCGTAAACTGCATATGGATCCATTTAGGTATTGATGCAATTTGGCAGCTGCAAGGAAAGGAAAGAGAGAATCTACAGAGCTCTTATGTATACCCTTTGTTATGGGTGGGGGAACTTAGACTTTGAGCCTATGTTGGATTTGCCAGTTGAGGCTGCTTTGGGAAAAAAAATGTTTGTCAAATTAACTACATATTGCCCAGTTGAGAGACTGACTGTGCTGAGTTCTTATGAAGACAGATGTCTGGTGTCAAATAAGGTTAACTATAATAATATATAATATTTTACAAATGTTTCAAATGTTTGTAAAGTTGTAGCACAAAACATAAATGAAAAGAATTACATTTTAAAAAATTCTCTATCTCTTTAGAGATTTGTTTGTTTGTTTTTGTTTTATGAATTCCCTTCTGTCTTATGTTTTACCTAACATAACTTGTGGAAATGGATACGATCAACGGCTAATGATGGACGTTTTAGTGCATTACTTAGGGTGCAAAGAAAAATTGAATTGTTAAAAAAGAAATTTCTATAATTTCTTTTTGCACAAGAAAAAGGGAAAAATGGAACAAATACAATGCACATTTAGCTTGGAAGTTTTCTTTCCTCAATGAAAGGCCTATTGTTTTATATCAAATTGGTAATATTAGGAGAGAAAAAATAAATATAAATTTGTATTGTTTCATTTTGCAAAAGAATAAATAAGTTAAACAAATTCAGATTTTTTTATTTTAATAGATTTTAATAAAAATACAAAACGAAAAATGCTCTTACATATGCACATACAAACATGCACAAACATTGTAGTGAAAAGCTGTTCACTGGAAACAAACTCAAACTTATCAGGAATATTGATTCATAGGGGCTGATTTATCATGGTCCGAATGGGGCCAAATAACCCTGTTTCCGCGTGATCCTTCAGGTTCGCCGGAAACAGGAGTTAAAAAGCAGCGGTCTTAAGACCTCTGTTCCTTAACTCGTCCACCGCCTCTGAGGCTTCGGACATCAATCCGCCCGATCGCATAGGATCTGGTTGATTGACACAACCTGCTAGTGGCCGATTGGCCACAATTCTGCAGGGGGCAGCATTGCACAAGCAGTTCACCAGAACTGCTTGTGCAATGATAAAGGCTGACAGCGTATGCTGTCGGCATTTATCGATGTCTGGAGGACATGATCACTACAGCGGATCATGTCTGCCAGACAAATGATAAATCAGCCCCATAGACTGTAATGACATTTAGTTTAAGACAATATGACATTATAAAGTCATTTTTCGTTGTGGTATCTAAAATAATATGTAGTATGATGTTTCAGCACTAAATCTTATGACTGTGGCGTGTGTCGCTATATGCTAGTCTTACTAATAAGCTATTGAGTTTCTATCCCACTGACCAGTTGAACACACCCTGTTAGTTAAAAAACAAAAAAACAAACATCTTTTACCTAACCCTTTTTATTAACACATTCCCACTGTTTGGACTTTCCATGCCGTCCTACTGCGCAGTTGTTAGGACGGCATGGAACGCCCTAACCGTTTTGCTGTTTTGAAGCAATAGAAGCTTCCTAAATGGGATTGTGGGCTGGAGGGCATGCCTAGTGTCATAGGTAATCCCCCTTTCCCGATACCATCATTGAAATTATGCAAACACATTATCGCATAGATGATCACGTAATTTAAATTTTGACTTATTTGTTTACATTGGAACTTTGCTCCGATGTAGACAAATAAGTCCTGGCACGAAGGAGTTAAAAATATTCTGTTAACATAGTTCTTTTTCATATGCATATTAGAAACTTCTTGCACTTTACGTCCGTTTAACTAATCTGGGGAGATGACAGACGTTTCCCTTTGAAAGTAATGAGCGTGTCTGAATGTCATGTTGTTTGACTTTGACTGATTCAG
Source organism: Bombina bombina (assembly GCF_027579735.1). Lineage (NCBI taxonomy): Eukaryota > Metazoa > Chordata > Amphibia > Anura > Bombinatoridae > Bombina > Bombina bombina. The sequence continues at coordinate 450,997,335 of NC_069501.1, read as the reverse complement.
GTCTAACATGGTAAATAATACCATTTATATGAAATTAAATTTTTGAATAAAATACAAGTTTTGCAGAACAATTGCTTTAAAGGGACAGTCTACACCAGAATTTTTATTGTTTTAAAAGATAGATAATCCCTTTATTACCCATTTCCCAGTTTTGCATAACCAACACAGTTATACTAATATACTTTCAACCTCTGTGATTATCTTGTATCTAAGCCTCTGCAAACTGCCCCTTTTTTCAGTTCTTTTGACAGACTTGCAGTCTAGCCAATCAGTGCCTGCTCCCAGATAACTTCACGTGCAAGAGCACAGTGTTATCTATATGAAATATGTGAACTAACACCCTCTAGTGGTGAAAAACTGTTAAAATGCAATCTGAAAGAGGTGGGCTTCAAGGTCTAAGAAATTAGCATATGAACCTGCTAGGTTAAGCTTTCAACTAAGAATACCAAGAGAACAAAGCAAAATTGGTGATAAAAGTAAATTGGAAAAGTGTTTAAAATTACATGCTCTATCTGAATCATGAAAGTTTACTTTAGCCTAGACTGTCCCTTTAAGATTTTTTAATGAGATGTTAATTTCAATATCTCATTTATTTTTTTCATCCAATTTTTAAATCCAATTTTTGTGAGCCCTAGAATGTATACATGTAGAGATTTCTAACATGGCCATCATATAATACTGATGAGTTCTGTTTGAGAATTTCACATGGCCAGAGACTTCAGATATTCAAGTCCAAAGTCACAATGCATTAAACAATCAAGGGTAGCAAATATGTGATAAAAAATATACGGCTAGATTACGAGTATTGCGTTATGAGTAAAAAAAGCAGTGTTAAGCCTCATAACGCTGCTTTTTTACTACCGCTGCTATTACGAGTCTTGTAGGTACAGCTGCCCTGCACACTTTTTTTGCCTTACCGCAAATCAACTTACGCAATTTGCGTATAGTCTTTTATCAATGGGACTTCCATAGCGCCGGTATTACAAGCTTTTTTTTTTAGGCCAAAAAGTGAGCGATACAGCCTATCCCGCAAGATTCGTAACGCATTCTAAAGTCAGTAGTTATGAGTTTTACACTACAAAGCTGTAGCATAAAACTCATAACTAAAATGCTAAAAAGTACACTAACACCCATAAAACTACCTATTAACCCCTAAACCGAGGCCCTCCCGCACCGCAAACACTAAAATAAAATTGTTAATACAGCATATGTGTAACATATACAGTATAGACTTGACAGCTCAAGCCGTTATCTTTCTTATCTGTGTCACGGAGATGTAAGATTTCTCCTGTCTCTCCCGTAATCCTAACGATTCCCAGTAGGCAAACAAAGTTCTTTTAACATTTTTATACGGAGGAGTCTTTCTGCCTGATTATTCAGATTGAATTTGCTCTATCTGCACAAAGAACTATACAAACCATTACATCACAATTGGTTTGCCTGCACCATATCTCCAGCCTGTTGTTTGATACTTGGATTCAAACTTCCCTGTGACCTTACCTGTGACCTGAGAACTGGTCTCTACCTTGATACAGGATCAGTATCCAGTTAGCTGACTACTGCAGGTGTCAGCCTTCCTGTTTGCACTATCTAGTGCCTTCAAAAATTGTTGCCTGCTTGAAGACGACCTCTGCAAACCACTAGAGATCTATGCCCCGGTTATCAGTGCTTCAATCCCGGTGACGTTTTACATCGCTTGTGACACTGCATGAACTTTGTTTGCCTACTGGGAATCGTTAGGATTACGGGAGAGACAGGAGAAATCTTGCATCTCTGTGACACAGATAAGAAAGATAACGGCTTGAGCTGTCAAGTCTATACTGTATATGTTACACATATGCTGTATTAACCTTTTAATCTTGTGAGTGGCCATTTGTCGTGTGTATCTTATATTAAATTGCCTATACTCTGCATTTGAGTCCGCGCTCCTGCAATCAAGGTCTATGGAAACACCTGTTTTAGAGGATCTGCTGGAGCCTTTTGCATTATCTGACTATATACCTGACTGGATCAAGCATAAGGAAGATCCTGTGTACTTTTATCACCGGACTTGGTGTTATTTATATTTGTCAATTTTTACTCATATTTTTGAGATTCTGAATGGTTTATATTATTTATATTAGTTATAATATTGTCAAATTTCAGGTAATTTGCGCTACTTTGGTGTGTGTACACACACCAAATTTCTTTGTGTGCTATATCTAAAATAAAATTATTAACCCCCTAATCTGCCGCTCCGGACATCGCCGCCACTATAATAAACATATTAACCCCTAAACCGCTGCACTCCCGCCTTGCAAACACTAGTTAAATATTATTAACCCCTAATCTGCTGTCCCTAAAATCGCCGTCACCTACCTACATTTATTAACCCCTAATCTGCCGCCCCCAATGTCGCCGCCACTATACTATTTTTATTAACCCCTAAACCTAAGTCTAACCCTAACACCCCCTAACTTAAATATAATTAAATTAAATCTAAATCAAACCTAATATTAATAACTAAATAATTCCTATTTAAAACTAAATACTTACCTATAAAATAAACCCTAAGCTAGCTACAATATAACTAATAGTTACATTGTATCTAGCTTAGGGTTTATACAGCGCTGGTATTGGAGTGCGGTATGGAGCTAAATTTTGCTCTACGCTCATTTCTTGCATTTTAATGCCGGGTTTATAAAAACCTGTAATACCAGCGCTGTAGGTAAGTGAGTGGTGACAATAACGTGCAAGTTAGCACCGCACCCCTCATAACGCAAAACTCGTAATCTGGCCGATAGTTTGCTTTATAACAATGATGCAAAAACCCGGGTACATTTTAAAACACTTAGCTAATGCAGTTTAGTGTGTTTGGGTACTAGTACCTTGTTCATACACCATAAGGTAAACACTAAATAGCACACTGTATATAACATAATTCAACCCAGCTACATTATTTAGATAATGCATAAAAACATTGTTATGCATTAAAGCTAAAATACAACTCAAACGAATATTTAAGATTGCGACAACTTGTGACAAAACAGCGGAACAGCTCAATCAGTACTTATCATTAATATGCATCAACTTCAGAGTATTTCCAGTGGTCACTCTCTGCAGTCATTCCACAGCACTTAATGGGACATGAAACCCCTTTTTTATGTTAAAATGGTTTTTATTGGAATAACAGCATTAAACATAGTACATGTCTTATATCACTGGTTATATCAATATTACATCAGGTAATTATACACAACCTTCTCAATAAACAGCGTTTCCCAATTATCCATGCTATCATGTTTAGTTCTTGGGACTTGGGTATCTGACCTGTTGCAATTCTCATAAAAAACATTTATTACATGTACATGTTTCTTATTACCATCAAACAGTTAACAAATAAACTGATATAACTTGTGGTCACTTCGAATTTAACAATCATTTGTCCATACTAATTCTTATAAATACTTCTTTTCTTTAATTTATTATTCCTACCCTTATCTATGACGAAGGAGATTCCTCTATAGCCATGCTACTTTAACAACCAGCTCTGTGTCTTGTTTAGACCTGTGTAGATGACTTTTCTCTTTTTGTTTTTTATTTAGTATACATTCTCTGTCCCTTATACAAAAGTAAGTCAGCTAGGTTATGGTGGGTGCATTATCCAGTAAAACCAGATTTTGTGAAAAATGTCTACCGTCCCTAGTATTGTTGCTGCTGTTTCATGTAGAGAGTATGTCGTTTTAAATCTTCCTAGTATTTCTTGCCATGTCGGTACCCCCTCCTTCCAATATCTAGCTATACCCACCCTCGTAACCGTGCAAAGTATTCTAATAAAAGTGTTGATGTGTTTGTTGAGAGTGGGGATCGGGGCATTTAGTAACCCCTGGGATATAGTTAGTGATACCTGTTCGTCTAGGAGTGTGCTAAGGTAGTTTGATAATGTGGTCCAAATGTGGGCTACCCCAGGGCATTCCCACCACATGTGTAGATAGGTACCTATTGAGTTGCATCCCCTGTAACAGTTTTTGCTCTTGCCTTCCATGTAGTGTGATGTTTTGACCGGAGTTAAATACCACCGAAAGATGGTCTTGAGACTATTTTCCCTCAAATCTGCACTAATTAGTCCCCTGCATGAAGAGTAAAACAACTCTTGCCATTCTTGTGTTTCTAGTGTTGTGTTTGAGTCTTTTTCCCATTTAAGCATAACCGGTAACTTAGTATGATCTTTTGAGTTTTGTATAGCAAGATATAGCCGCAAGATAGATTGTTCAGGCCTAGTGGCGGTGCAACATAGCCTTTCCAAAGTGGTGCTGGGTTGTTTGTGTATATTTGGTATATATTTATTTAGAGCCGATAGAATCTGCAGGTATAAATACCATTGCAGTGGAATGGGCGCCAATTTTTCTTGTATTTGGTTAAAAGTCATCAGTTTGGTTTTTGTCAATAAGTCTCCTACCCTGTAAAGGCCCTTGTTCTCCCACTTGTCTAGTTGTTTCCTATATTCGGCTGGGATGAGGTACTTAAGTGGCATCTTATAAGAAAATTCCGGTAATAATCCCTTCTTATTTACTAGCAGTTTCCACTGATTAAACGAGAATATTGTAGTGGGGGAGCTATTTTTGATCTGGTGTTGTTGTAGTGATTTATCCCATATCAGGTCTCCCGCTGAATCTAGCTCTCCTATCTCTGCTTCTAATTCCTTCCAAACCAAGTTCTCTATTGAGGATCCTAACAATGCATTTTGGGACAGTCTCGATGCTTCGTAATAGCTCAGTAAGTCGGGCACCCCTATGCCCCCTAGTTGTCTATGTCTGGTTAACGTTGTGTATGGTAATCTTGTTTGTTTCCTACCATTTATGATGAAACCCCTTTTTTAAAGGGACAGTAAAGTCAAAATTAAACTTTCATTATTCACATAGAGAATGTAATTTTAAACAACTTTCCAATTTACTTCAGAGAAGCGTGATGTGAAACGCGCGTCAGGGGCGTACATGTCAGGAGCACTGTCCACTAATTTTTAATTTCGCTTACTCCTAGATTTGATAACTCGGTCCTGATATATTTCTTTAGCCAGTATAACAATAAATACAGCTCCCGCTATAGAAGGAGCTTAGCCGCAGATAGTGAAATGAAATAATTTGACTAATACAGTCAACATATTTTAATGAAAATCTTGGCATTATATCCTCAGGTTACCTTGATATGCTCCATTTATGAGTTAAAGGGACACTAAACCCAATTTTTTTCTTTCGTGATTCAGATAGAGCATGCAATTTTAAGTAACTTTCTAATTTACTCCTATTATTACATTTTCTTTGTTCTCTTGCTATCTTTATTTAAAAAGCAGGAATGTGATGCATAAGAGCTGGCCCATTTTTGGTTAAGAACCTGGGTTATGCTTGCTTATTGGTGGGTAAATGTAAGCCTCCAATAAGCAAGCGCTATCCATGGTGCTGAACCTAAAATGGGCTGGCTGCTAAGATTTACATTCCTCCTTTTAAAATAAAGATAGCAAGAGAACAAAGAAAAATTTATAATAGGAGTAAACTAGAAAGTTGCTTAAAATGTCATGCTCTATCTGAATCATGAAAGAAAAAAATGTGGGTTCAGTGTCCCTTTAAGTATTTTTAACTTAGCATGTATGTGGCGTGAATGAGGTATATATGAAACAATTTTGACACCATATTTTTATTTTTTTATTTTGTATTTTATGCACTTTCTTATATAGTATTAAAGGTGCAGCAAACTTTTTCTGCACATTTTTTCTTTTGTGCTTTTCTAGTAATAGTTAATTTGTTAGTCACCTTATAACAGGTAGCTGCTGAATACAAAAAGCTGACCTTATAACTGACTGTTATTTTTTTATTATAAAAAGTGCATAAACCCACACATTTCACCTACCTAGTTTTAGTCTTCAATGAAAGATACCAAGATAATAAAGCAAATTTGATAACAGATGTAAATTGTAAAGTTGTTTAAAATTGCATGCTTTATCTGAATCATGACAGTTTTAGTTTTACTTTACTGTCCCTTTAACTTATTTTTGCGCCATTCTGTTGTTTCTTCATTGAAGGAGCAACAATGCACTGCTGTGAGCTAGCTAAACACAGGTGAACTAATGACAAGAGGCAAATATGTGCCGCCACCAATCAGCAGATAGCTCCCAGTAGGTCATTGCTGCTCCTGAGACCACCTAGGTATATTTTTCAATGATAAATACCAACAGAACAAAGCAAAAAAGATAATGGAAGTAAATTGGAAATGTGTTTAAAATTGCTTGCTCTATTTGACTCATGAAAATATAGTTTTAGCTGTGCCTAACTATAGAGCAGTGGGTTGAAGCATAGACGTATACACAGTGTCTTGCTTGCTTGTCAGTGATTGGCTAAGTACATTCTAAGTTTGCCATTTGGGATTTTGTAAAAGATCTCTTTGTTAAAATAAAGAGCAACAGTAACTTTATTTTATTTCTTTCCACGTTTTATATTATATTGCAATGTGTGTTAAAGGGACTGAAAGGACAAAAATTAAATGTGCATGGGTGCATTTCGATTTGAAATAGAAGCATTTTTTAAATATATCTTCATTAGCAAAAATGCTTCTAGTAAAAGTTATTGCTTTTTTTCAGCGGCATACGCACATATCCTGTGAGGACCGTGCACCAGCATTCAAACACCACACCTTCTCAGACAGTCAGCAGTGGCTTGTATGATACAAATTCTGCTTCAGTAGCAATACACAACACAGCCAGCTCTCTAAGCAGGCATGTTTTTTTAAACTAGTGCACGGTACCTCACAGGATATTTGCCTATGCCGCAGAAGGCATTTTTGCTGATGAAAGTATGTTGCCAAAATGCTTATATTTCAAATTGAGATGCACCCATGAACATTTAATTTTTTACCTTTCTATCCCTTTAATAATTTGCACAGTCCCAGTGTACTGTTGCCTTTAATGTAAATTCCCTTTTCTCTCTTAACCCCATACATGTCCCTTTTTTGTTTTGAAGATAAGCCAAATTAAAGAGGAAATCCCTCTCTTGTATGAAGACCTTAGGGAAATCCATTTATCTTCTCCAATTATATTATCTTTTTTTTCCTTTAAAGGGACAATCTACTCCAGAAATGTTATTGTTTAAAAATATAGATAATCCCTTTATTACCCATTCCCCAGTTTTGCACAGCCAACACACTTATATTAATACAGTTTTTACCTCTGTAATTACCTTGTATCTAAGCCTCTGCAGATTGCCCCCTTATTTTACTTCTTTTGGCAGACTTGCATTTTAGCTAATCAGTGCCCTCTCATAAGTAACTCCATGGACGTGAGCACAATGTTATCTATATGGCACACATGAACTAATGCCCTCTAGCTGTGGAAAACTGTCCAATGCATAGATAAGAGGGCTTAGAAATTAGCATAAACACCTACCTAGGTTTATCTTTCAACAAAGAATACCAAGAGAACAAATCAAATTTGATGATAAAAGTACATTAGAAAGTTAATTAAATTACATGCCCTATCTGAATCATGAAAGTTTAATTTGGACTAGACTGTCCCTTTAATCTATAAAAAAGAACGATGCAAATACATTTGTGGTATGCACATACATACTGCATGTAGAACTAAGAACATTGCAATAGCATTTATATGCAAATATGACATACTCAAATGCATTGCTTGCTGACTTGTCTAACTCCAACAAAGGGGTAAAAAACAATTCTGACAGGCCATAAATGTAAGATGGCAGGTTCTGAGCAGGGCATGCCAAATCAGCGAATCAGGAGAATCAGTTGCATGTTGCCACCAATCACTTGCTATTTCCTGGTTGAGAGTTACAATCCTTGAAGCTCACTAGCAAGACTTTACCAATGGGCTTAACCCATTTGCAGCGAATAATTTTAAGCTGAGATCAGTCATGCAAAAATGACATACTCTTAACAATTTCTAACCATGTGCTGCTAATCTATCAGGAACAGCATCCATTGTCCCTCTTTGCCCACTAAAACGTTGTGTACTAGTGATAACTTGGTCTATAAACCACATCAACTAAACAGATGTCCCACTGAAAGCACAAATGTATTTATATGACTGCACTTTTAATATATATAGTTTAATACTAAAGATGAAACCATATAATATTTGATAATAACACAACTATTTATAAAGGTAGTTGAACCATACATACAAATATATAACAAACATGTTTTGTCACCAATGTCAATTTACAGAAGTTTTGTTACTTCTGCACAATTTTCTTAGGCAAAATAGACAGTTCTACAAAGGCAAACTTATATATTAATTTATTCAGAAAAAAAAATAAAAATAATAATATTTAAAGAAAATTGTTCAAGTAGTTAAAAAAACAAAACAAAAGCACAGTCTAGCAACAAGCAATTTAGTGAGTGGGAGGCACACACAGACAGGAAAGAGTTAAAAGGTCTGCCCTGTAATCACATAACCTAGGGGGGAGTATATAAACATATAATATGAAACATGGGACTTTGGTGACTCCACCTCATAGCTGTTTGGGTTAGACTCACACAGCACAGCACACACTCTCTGTGCCGACCTGACCTCACAAGTCATTCATATTTCCAATATCAACATTACACAGGACCTGCTCTGCTGCTTTGTCTGTGAAATCTGCAGGGATAATAATGATGCTTTTCTGCAATCTCAGAGCAATGAAAAGGAGGCTGGTTATTTGGAGTCTGCTAAACATCCTGACTGTGCTGTGTAAGTAACAATGAGAACTGCAGTTGCTGGCTGGTACAATGTAATGGAAAAGGGGATACCGTTTTCATCTTTAACATACGAATGTTCTCAGTGTTCAGGCATTGTGATGTTGATTTTTGTTTTGTTGCTAATTATTTAGAGTAATATATTGAATTTTTAAGACATGAAAATTGGTAAATAAAATCCAAATCCCAAAGGTAAAAATCAAGTAACTGTATCATATTTTCTGAGGTTGTAGCCCAGGTTTGTCCCAGGGATCCTATGCAGTGTCTATGAGCCAGATTCTCTAAAGCTCTCTGGTTTTGTGAGGTTATTTAAGTATTGCTAGTGCAGAGAGGTCCCACAAAGAATTTCATAAAGGCAAAATGTAGCTGGAGGGCTTTTATATGACTGCAAAATTCTGGGTTAGGAGAGACATATATTTTACAATGTATTGCTACCCCCACCCCCCCCCCTTACACACACAGATTATGTGGGATTTATTTATATGCTGGTGAGTTTTTGATAATAGGAATATGTCCCCAGGTGAAGCACATATTTGCTTCTCTTAAATTAACTCATTCTTGCATGCTGAGATCTAATGTATACATTTCTGTCTGTGTGTAACAGTATATATGTAGATTTGTGTCACTTAAAGGGATATGGATCCCACAATTTTTCTTTTGTGATTCAGACAGAGCATACAATTTAAAAAAAGTTTCCAATTTACTTCTATTATACATTTTGCTTTGTTCCCATGTTGAATAGATACCTAGGTAGGGGTCTGGAGCACTATATGACATGAATAAGTGCTCTTGCAAATGGATTACTTTCTTGAACATCTGCTGCCATATAGGGTTCTAGAAACATGCACACTCCTGAGCTTTTATTCAACAAGATATCAAAAGATTTAATAATAGAAGTAAATTAAAAAGGTGCTTAAAATGGTGTGCTCTATCTGAATCATGAAAGAAAACAATCTGGGTTTCATGTCCCTTTAAGAATATTTATTTGACATTTTGGCAATACATTTGTACATATATTTGACTAATAGCTCTTACAATAAAAGTGTATGACAAATTTAATTTTGCCCAATATCTGAAAAGGTTGGAAACCTCAGCTCCAACATCTGTTTTCAATTAAAGGCTCAGTGTGTGCCCTGGTAAATGTTTATGTGATACTTACATAGGGCTGTTTCATTAATTTAAATGCATCTACTCCATAGCAGCATTTAAAAATTTAAGGTGGATTTTTTTTCCCCCTTTCTTATGCTTTCTTGTGTTCAAAAGATAAAAAAAAATGTTTGAGTCCTGGTAAACTGGCAAGATTGTATGAGTGCAGTTGCTAGCATGCGCAAGATCTTGCCAATTGTGAAATAAAACTCAGGGATACCCTTTTTTTCTCTTTATATCACCCTTTTTGTCTTTGCAGATTGTTGCTTTCAGATGTTTTAGATAAAGCCCCAACATCACAAAGTCAAACAAAATATGATAATATAATTTAGGTGTGTCCAACCTCAGGACCAAAAAGCAGCATTGATTTTTAAGGTGGCAACCCATATGGGAAAGCACAAATACTGTATGTGTTTGAACCAGGGGGAAAACATTCATTACATTAAAGGGACACTGAACCCAATTTTTTTCTTTTGTGATTCAGATACAGCATGACATTTTAAGCAACTTTCTAATTTACTCCTATTATCAAATTTTCTTTATTCTCTTGGTATCTTTATTTGAAATGCAAGAATGTAAGTTTAGATGCCGGCCCATTTTTGGTGAACAACCTGGGTTGTCCTTGCTGATTGGTGGATAGAGTTAATCCACCAATAAAAAAGTGCTGTCCAGAGTTCTGAACCAAGAAAAAAGCTTAGATGCCTTCTTTTTAAAATAAAGATAGCAAGAGAACGAAGAAAAATTGATAATAGGAGTAAATTAGAAAGTTGCTTAAAATTACATGCTCTATCACAAAAGAAAAAAATTGGCTTCAGTGTCCCTTTAATATTATAATATCAATATTACTCTTCTCGAAAAAAAGGTATACTGATGAAGATATAGGAAAATAGAAAATGTAAAGATTCTGAATTTGTGTGCCCGTGTCGTTACAATATCACAGACACATCAGTGCATAATGTCACTAGGCTCTTGTACAAGTCATATTGATGACATATTTAAATTTTAAAAAAATAATTCACTCCATTTAAAGGGACAGTCTACCATATAATTGTTATTGTTTTAAAAGATAGATAATCCCTTTATTACCCATTCCCTAGTTTTGCATAACCAACACATTTATAGTAATATACTTTTTACCTCTGTGATTACCTTGTATCTAGGAACCTTCTTCCAGCCCCTGATCACATGACTGTGACTGTTTATTATCTATTGTCTTAAATTTAGCATTGTTTTGTGCTAAATCTTAAATAACCCCCTGTGCCTGAGCACAGTGTTATCTATATGGCCCATGTGTACTTTCTGTCTCTTTGTGTTGAAAAGAGATTTAAAAAGCATGTGATAAGAGGCAGCCCTCAAAGGCTTTGAAATTAGCATATGAGACTACCTATGTTTAGTTTAAACTAAGAATACCAAGAGAAAAAAGCAAATTTGATGATAAAAGTAAATTGGAAAGTTGATTAAAATTAAAAGTCCTATCTGAATAATGAAAGTTTAATTTATACTAGACTGTCCCTTTAAATCAGTACAGTACTTGTTGAATTATTAGAGGGACAGAAGTTTAATTGAAACGTTCATGATTCAAATAGAGCATACAATTTAACAAAAGAAAATTTCCAATTTACTTCTATTAAAGGACCACTAAAGACATTAGAACTTAATAATCAACATATACATAATGAAAAGACAATGCAAAAGCACTTGGGGCCAATTCTATAAAATCTGGTCTAGATGTGGTTTTCTACACCGACATTTGTAAGGGCAGCCCTCATGGAATTCTATTAAAAAAAGGGTCTATCCCTGCGAGTGGCGAGATGTCTCCCAAAGAAATAATGAGAGCGCTTTGCTATGTAAAAGTTTGCAATGGAGTACGAAGTACAGAAGGAGATCCCGGTGTATGTTAAAACTTTAATATTATGCCTAATACACATCAAATTGCGCTGTTTTCAGTGAACTGTACCTTAAAGGGACACTCAAGTCAAAATTAAACTTTCATGATTCAGATAGAGCTTGCAATTTTAAACTATTTTCCAATTTACTTCCATTAACAAAATGTGCACAGTCTTTTTATATTTACACTTTTTTAGTCACCAGCTCCTATTGAGCATGTGCAAGAATTCACAGAATATACATATATGCATTTGTGATTGGCAGATGGCTGTCACATGATACAGGAGGAGTGGACATAGACAAAACTTTGAAATATGTCAGAAAAAAATCTACAACTCATTTGAAGTTCAGACTAAGTGCTATTGAATTGTCTTGTTATCATACATCTGTTGGTTATGCAAATCTACTGTATTTTCTGGTCCTTTCAAATTGCTGCTACTTTTGTAAGCATCATTTTCCTTTCAGAGCAATTAGTGTTACGAGTATTTTGCTAAAAGCTTGGCATCTTTTAAGCCGCAAGAAAAAACAGATCTTTTGGGCGAAAATTTTATAGAATTACACTGGGATTTAATAGACAGTTTCATAGATATGCCTATGGAACACCCATATTCAGCCCATTTTACGAAAAAACAACAACTACGCTTTGTATGTTATACTTGTAAGTACTTAAATTACGTTTTACGCTGTGCATATTTAATACGATTTATTCCTGTGTAATTTACATACATTTACATTTTTGGTGAACAATTTTGTTACAATTTTCGATGCACCTTAACAATAAAAAAAAATTCCTACCTATTTTTGTGTGAATGGTTCAATTATTTGTTTTGCCTGATTTTTAAATTACGATTTTCATTGTGCTCTTTAGTAATGTCTGCATCTCCTTCCCATAAAAAAATGCAGTATACGCCCATTAACGAGACAACCTGTTTTCAGGGTAAAAGTGGCTTTATAGAATTCTACGTGGGAAATAGAAGGCCTGGAGAGCATTCTTATAGAATCTCACAAGCCCAGAGAATATTTTATAATCAGGCCCTTAGTCTGAATATCAGATGAGTAATAGATTTTTTTTCGATACATTTTAAAGTTACTTCCCACTGACATGTGACAGCCAACAGCCAATCGCAATATGCATATACGTATATTCTGGGAATCCTTGCACATGCTCAGTAGCAGCTGGTGCCTCAGAAAGTGTGCATGTACAAATATTTGCATATTTAGCTAATGAAAGTGAATTGGAAAGTTTTTTTAAATTGTATATCTGAATCATGAAAGTTTAAAGTAGACTTTTGTGTTCCTTTGAGACAACATTCCTGAAGTGAGCATGAGTTGAGCACCTTATGACAGACATTTTTGCAACAATGTAATTCACCTTTGTGTGTTCTAAAAAAATGTTTGTCTGGCTTCTCAGTATTCAGTATCAGATGAATCCTAAATTACAAATAAAAATGTCACCCCTGCCATGTAATAATGTAACCATGGGTGTCCATCCTCAGGCCCAAAGGCAAACATTTAGCCCTTCATTGGTTTTAATTTGCTTTAATTAACCAAAGTGTATAGATTAGATACATATGGATACAGTGTGCGTGTGTAAAACAATATTGTGTGTGGGTGAAAGTCTTGGTGAGTTCCCACACTTTATTTTGTAGGACTTGACCCCTGAAAATTGTTTTTTTTTTTTTTAAATTAAATGATTTAAGTTTCATTTTGATTTTGAAGTCCCTTAAAAGGGACACAAAACCCACATTTTTACCTTTCATAATTCAAATAGAGTATGTGATTTTAAACAACTTTCCAATTTACTGCTATAATCAAATTAGTTTTGTTCTTTTCATATCATTTGTTGAAAAGGCTATCTAGGTAGCCTTGTGAGCTACTGATTGGTGGCTGCAAATTAGAATAATAATAATAATAGAAGTAAATTGGAAAGTTGTTTAAAATTATATTTTATTGGAATCATGAAAGAAAAATATGTGGTTTCATGTCCCTTTAAGATGCAAAAAAATATACTCCTGATATGATTTGATGAGAATTTCTACACAACATAATGGACAGATCTTTTGCACCAATATTTTATGAATTTTGGCAAAGAGATTAATTCCGTGGCTTTATTTGGTGGTAAAATGCGCAGAACATTAATAGACATGTGTAGTAGAATAAAAGGGTGAATCAAATATGTGAGCATACACAGATGGCATTTTAATATAACTTTTTATATTGATTCTGAATGTTATTTTGATCTGGACATATGTAAAATCAGGGAATCTAGGGCCCAATTCCTTTAAAGCTATCTGGTCTAGTGAGATTATTTGAGATCTCAAATAGTTTTACAAAGATAAATTTTAGCTTGAGAGCTGGTTACTTTGCTAAAAAAGTTTTGCTTAATGTCTCTTAATGGAACAGTAAAATATTCATGATTCGTTATCACTCCACTTGATGCTGGGATAACAAGACTACCAGTCAGGATTGTTTTATAGTGAAACATCTGAAAGGATCCTAGCAGAATACAAGGGCCATGACTAGCCCAGAAGAAGTGGCTAAAGGTCAGTTGCTTGGTGCTCATGCTGTACAATTACAACATCTGGATTCCAAGTTGGACCAAGTTATTGCTATGTTTTAGAATCTATCTCAGACCCTTACTGGAGTTCCAACTTCTTTACCTCCAGGGAGAGAGTCTGTTTCCGCTACTGAGTCTACTTCTCTGAAACTTCCTTTGCTAGAGAAATTCAATAGGAATCCAGAGAACTGCAGAGGTTTCCTCAATCAATGTCTGCTACACTTCAAATGTAATCCTTCAGTGTATTCATCCTCTTCATCTAAAGTCTCTTTCATAATCTCTCTTCTGAAAGGCAAGGCTCTGACCTGGGTATCACCTCTTATTGAGAAAGACAATCCGGTACTTAACCACTTTGAGACTTTTCTTTCTACCATAAAGAGTGTCTTTGATATACCTGGAAGAACAGTCACTGCTGAATGATCTATTCTGGATCTTCAACAGGGTAACTGTCCAGTATCCCAATATGCTATTGACTTAAGGACCCTTGCTGCCTAAGACAGGTTGGGATAACAAAGCACTAAAAGCTGCATTTCGGAAGGGATTATCTTACCGTCTGAAAGATGAATTGGTCTATAGAGAGATTCCTGAATCGCTTAACTCCTTCATCTAGATGTGTATCTGATTAGATAATCGACATCTAGAAAGGATTTAAGAATGCAAGAGATCTTGAAGGCCCAGCAGACAACCCAATAGAACCCAATTCCTTCAACCACCTACACCCCCAGCTCATCTGGTGAAAAGACTGAAGAGCTTATGGAAGTTGGCTCTCTTCATCTTTCAAACTCTGAGCGACTTAGAAGGTGTAGCTTGGGGTTATGCTTATATTCAGGACAAAAGGGTCACCTTTTATTGTAATTGTCCAACCCGTCCAGTAAAAGACAAAGCTTAATTCAGGTGAGAGGAGCTGAATTAAACCATATCAAATCTTCTATCTCTTCCCAATTTATGTTTTATGTTCCTGTAACCCTGCACTTTAATGCTACTACCCTTCACTTACAAGCCATGAGTGATTCAGGAGCTGCAGGAGTCTTCATGGGTGAACAATTTCCCTTTAGGAATGGGATTCCTTCTATCCTCGGGACTGTTCCTCTCCGAGTATCCACTATTAGCAGTCAACCATTAGGTACTGGCATCATACAATATGAAACCAAACATTTTCATTTTACCGTAGGAGTGCTTCATAAGAAAATTGCGTTTCAACCTGGTCTCTTCTTCCTGATACCAACTAATCTTGGGTTTACCTTGGCTCAAGACTCATGATCCTCTTTTCTGTTGGTCTTCTGGAGATCTTCTGTCCTGCGGGGGTACACAGTGCATTGACCACTGTAGTCCTATTTCACTCAAAAGACCTTCCTGCAATATTACCTCTGTCTCCGGACTCCCAGAATTGCCTCCAGAGTACAAAGATTTTACTGATGTGTTCTCCAAATCTAAAGCCGAAGAATTACCTCCTCATTGAGTATTTGACTGTCCTATTGATCTCCTCCCTGGCTCCCCTTTACCTAAGGGTAAGACTTATTTATTATATGTTCCTGAGACTAAAGCCCTTGAGCAATATATTTCAGAAAACCCTGAGAGAGGCTTCATTCCTCTATCCACTTCACCAGCAGGGGTAGGATTCTTCTTCGTCTCTAAAAACCGCGGAGGATTGCGTCCCTGTATCGACTATCGGGCTCTTAATAAGATTACCATCAAGAATAGTTATCCGCTACCCCTTATACCTGAACTGTTTGACTATCTGAAAGGGTCTACTATCTTCACAAAATTGGACCTTAGGGGAGCCTATAACTTGATCCGTGTCCAAGAAGGAGATGAGTGGAAGACTGATTTAATGCCAGGTTTGGACATTATGAGTATCTTGTGATGCCTTTTGGGCTATGTAATGCCCCAGCAGTCTTTCAAAATTTTGTGAATGAGGTATTCAGAGACTATTTGAATCAATTTGTGATCATCTATTTGGATGATATCCTGATCTTTTCTGCAAACCCAGAGGTTCACATTAAGCATGTTTGTTTGGTCCTTCAATGACTCAGAGATAATGATCTTTTTACCAAGTTCGAGAAATGTTTCTTCTATCAAACGAAAATCCCTTTCCTGGGTTATATCATATCCAAACTAGGATTTGAGATGGATTCTGGTAAATGGTCTGCCATTCTTGACTGGCCACAACCCACTACCCTGAAAGAGTTACAGAGGTTCTTGGGATTTGCCAATTACTACTGAAAGTTCATCAAGAATTTTGCTTCTATTTGTACCCCTCTTACCAATCTAACATGTAAGGGTGCCAATTGGTCTGAGCCTGCCATCCAAGCTTTCAAACTCCTTAAAGAGGCCTTTTGTTCCGCCACTGTACTTCATCATCCTAAACCTGCAAACCAGTTTATCTTTAGAAGTGGATGCATCTGATGTTGGAGCTGGTGCAATCCTTTCCCAAAGAGATCCAAAAACTTCTCGAATACATCCAGTTGCTTTCTTTTCTCGGAAATTCTCCCTTTCCGAACAACACTATGATGTGGGAAATAAATAATTGTTAGCCATAAAGATGGCATTGGAAGAATTGCGACACTTATTAGAGAGGACTCATGTTCCTTTTATGATTCTCACTGATCACAAAAACCTTCTTTTTGTCCAATCTACCAAAAGACTTAATGCCCGACAAGCCAGATGGTTATTCTTCTTCTGACGATTCAATTTTGTGTTGTCTTTTGTTCTTGAAACTAAAAATGTCAAAGTGGATGCATTATCCAGAGAATTCCCTTCTAAAGTAACCATGTCTTCTTCCGAGACCATCATCTCTTCAGATAGAATAATCGCTCATATTGATGCTTCTGCTCTCAAGAGTCTTAGGACTGCACAAACTCTAATTCCCTCTATAATTCATCTACCTTACAATTGTCTTTATGTACCTAAGAAACTACGTGTCAAACTTCTTGCTTGGGCACATGACAACAAATTCTCTGGAAATCCTGGAATCAAATATACCCTGGAGAGGCTGGGAAGGCATGTATGGTGGCCGACATTACAAAATTATGCTAAAAAATATGTTTCTTCTTGTTCTATCTGCATATCGAATAAGACCTCCAGAAAACCACCTCCAGGTCTTCTCCATCCACTTCCTGCTCCTCATCTTCCTTGGACCCATATAACTATGAACTTTATCACTGATCTGCCTCCTTCAGATGATTATACTACTGTATGGGTAGTTGTTGACCGGTTCTCTCGTATGGCTCACGTCATTGCCTTACCTGGTCTACCTACAGCAGAGAAACTATTCGGCCTCTTCATCCAACATATCCTTCATCACCATTGTCTTCCACTGATATTGTTTCTGATCGGGGAACTCAGTTTGTGGCTATGTTCTGGAGAGCTTTCTGCAAACAACTGGGTATTACTATATCTCTTTCCATAGCATTCCATCTGTAGACAAATGGACTCACTGAGCATACCAATCAGTCTTTAAAAGTTTACCTCTGACACTATGTCAATGCTCATCAAGATAATTAGTCCTCCTTGTTACCTCTGGCCGAATTAGCCCACAACACTCAATGGAATGCCTCCCTAAAGACTACTCCAGCTCAAGCAGCTTTGGTATATCTACTTCAAACCTTTCCTACTGCTTCCCAAAGAGTACGCTCTCTCATCAGACACTGGTGAAACGTTCACCAGTCTTTACTCCATTCCCTTACTAAAGCCAAGACTTTCGCTGATCGTCACAGATCTATTTGTGTCCTTCCTCGATTTGGCAGTAAAGTATGACTCTCTACCCGACATTTGAAGTTGAAGCAACCCTCAGCTAAGCTCGTCCATGGTTTTTTGGACTATTCCGTGTCTTACAGAAAGTGGGTCCTGTTTCCTTTAAACTAGCCTTACCCTCTGCCTTCTGAGTACACCCTGTTTTTCATGTATCGTTACTCAAACCCACAATATATTCATAGTACTCCTGTCCAGTCCATCTTCCTCCTCCTCTTGTAGTTGATGGTCATCAGGAATACGAAGTGTCTCGTATTGGTAGACTGGAAAGGTTATTCGGTGGTGGATCGAACCTGGATACCTGCTACCAATGTTCATGCTTCTAGGCTGGTTTGTTCCTTCCACCGTTCCCATCCCAATATCCCTAGGTCCTCGATATTGAACTTTAGCTTGTGACCTGAATCTCCTTTTACTATTCTTCTGCCTGCTGATTTCACCTTGTTTGTTGCCCGATTGGTTCTGACCTCGGATTTCCCAGACTACTCTTTTGGATTCTGATTCCTGTGACTGTTTGGTTTGACCCCTGGCTTGTCGACTCCGCTTTAACCTTACCGGTCTCTTCCTGGTATACAGCTCTTATTATACTCCTATACAATATTCATCTTCCTTCTGGGTCCTATCGCTACTATCCTAATAGATTTTTCCGGCCAGGATTGGTTTGATAGCGAAATATCTGAAAGGATCCTAACAATCACTTAGTTAAGGTTTCATAGATTAAAACCTACCTTGAAACAAAGCTTTAATGTTTAATAAAATTATATTTTAGCTTCCCCTGTAAAAAACCATAAAGACCGCCCATAAATGTAGGCTGGAGTTACAGATAATGGATGCCATCCCTTCCTCCAATGGCGCTGCAGCAATGATCAGCTAATTACAATATTTAAATAAACGCCTCTTCCTTAATCTCGGCATGTGCTTTGTAATTTGTGGACACTCGCATGCGCAATGCACTGTGACTTTCCAGTTGTCGATTTTTGTACGCCTACTCTAACAGTTCAGGAGATTCATATCAAGTACGATATGCGCATGTGTTGCCTCAAGTTAGTATAAAGACACCATATTAGTTCTAACTAGGTAGAACTCAGAAATTTGGATGCATAATTAACTAAAAGAAGGGTGTGGCAGAATTTATATTTTCGATTGCAATTTGCATGTAAAGTATACAAATGGCTAATAGGTGTTATTTGCTGATTTTAACAACTGGATATGGTTTTAAATTATGCCCATGATTAACCAAAACATGCAAAGTTCTATTTATATTGTGTCTATTATTTGCTAAGTTTTTTTTGTGCATTTTTCCTACTTATTTGCTAGGGAGCCCCCGGAGAAATGTGCTAAGGAACATTATGTGTGGGAGAGACGTATTGTGTGGTGGTTGTTTATTTAACCAGCTAAGCAGGTGGTATCTAAAAGGAAATATGTGAGAATGTAATGTTGGTAAAGTAAACAGTAAAAAATAATAATATGTATAATATACACATATAAGACATCAGAAACTTAGAAGTCTTTTATCACGAAATGTCAACGATAAACACTTTTTTTTCAGCGTTTTGACAGTAAGCAGTATCACATAATGCTCTTTCAGTGTTACGATTTAGCAAAACATGTCCACAAGTTAACAAATTGAAAGTATAGTGCAACAAATATTGAGCATGAAATTGCACAAATGTGCACAAAATTTGTTTAAAGGGACATGAGACACACATTTTTTTTCATGATTCAGAAAGATAATATAATTAAAAAAAAATCCAATTTACTTCTGTTATCAAATTTGCTTCATTCTCTTGTTGTTCTTTGTTGAAGAGATATCTAGATAGGTAGCGTGCACATGTCTGCAGCGCTACATGACAGGAAATAGTGATTCCATCTAGTACTCTTGTTAATGTATAACATTGTTGCAAAACTGCTGAATACACGTGCACACTCCTGAAATTACCTTCCTGCATTTCAGGAAAGGATAATAAGAAATCTATGGAACATTTGATAAAAGCGGTAAATTGGAAAGTTTGGGTTTTATGTCTCTTCACTCATTCCCACAGTTTAATAAATCATGGGCACATTTTGATAAAAAAAAAAAAAGATAAAAAAAAAGGCCACTGAGGAGCTATATACCATACAACTGCTTTTTGTTTCCTATGAAAAAATGAAACAGCCAACTTGAATCAATTTAATGGCTCTTTGAACTTAAAGAGACTGAAAGTGGGTTTGGCTCATTCAGTCTCTCTGGTACAGTATTTTGTGGCTACAGATACTCAGTGGTTTTTAAACTGAGTTTTGTAATTAACTTTTTTTATTGAAAAAATATGATTACCAAGCATCTTACAAAATAAACAAATATAAACATTTAGACAATGCCATATCATTAGTGGCATGTTAGCCATCATGGAACAAGCTCTTTTATTTTCAAAGGAGTATACAAATTCATTTCTATAATCAAATGTACTTCCTTATGCTTTATGTTAAAGGGATATGAAACCCCACATTTTTTCCTGTCAGCTTTGATTCAGAGTTTCAGACATACCATTTTAAAACAAAAAAAGTTTCCAATTTACTTCTATTATCAAATTTGCTTTGTTCCATTGATATTCTTTGTTGAAGAGATACCTAGGTAGGCATCTGGAGCAATACATGGCAGGAAATAGTTCTGACATCTAGTGTTCTTGCAAATGGATAACATTGTTGCAAAACTGTTGCCATATAGTGCTCCTAAGCATTACGGCCCTGCTTTTCAACCAAAGATACCAAGAGAACAAAGAACAATTGATAATAGAAGTAAATTAGAAAATTGTTTAAAATTGCATGCTCTATTTGAATCACAAAATACTTTTTTTGGGTTTCATATCCCTTTTAATTTTGACTTTCATGTCTTCTTAAAGGGCCATGCTACCCAAATGTTGAAACACTTGAAAGTGATGCAGCATAGCTGTAAAAAGCTGACTAGAAAATATCACCTGAACATCTCTATGTAAAAAAGGAAGATATTTTACCTCAAAATGTCCTAAGTATTCACACCCCATTGTAAAGGACTTTAAGCAGCAAATCAGTTTCACCTAGATTACAAGTTTGTGCGTTCGTCTTTTAACGCTGAAAATACCATATTCGCAGCGTTAAAACAGCACCGCAGCCATTACAAGTCTTGGCGGTATAGCTGTACCTCAGGCCTTTTAGCCTGTACCGCAATGTCAGTACCACACTTTTAAAAATTACATTTTTTCATGGGATTCCCATAGCTCTGGTATTACGAGTTTTGCGTGAGGCTAAAAGGTCCGTAACGCCATCTAAAGTCAGTAGTTATGAGTTTTACGCTACAAAGGTGTAACATAAAACTCATAACTAAAGTGTTAAAAAGTACACTAAACATCCATAAACTGCATATTAACCCCTAAACTGAGGCCCTCCCGCATCGCAAACACTAAATTAAATTTATTAACCCCTAATCTGCCGCTCCTGACATTGCCGCCACTAAAAAAATATTAACCCCTATTCCACCGCTCCCCGACATTGCCACCACTATAATAAACTTATTAATCCCTAAAACGCTGCACTCCCGCATCGCAAACACTATTTAAATATTATTAACCCCTAATCTGCCGTCCGCCCACATTGCCCCCACTATACTAAAGTTATTAAGCCCTACACCGCCGCCACTATAATAAACCTATTAACCCCTAAACCGAAAGCCCCCGCACAACGAAATATATTAATTAAACTATTAACCCCTAAACCGAAAGCCCCCACATTGCAAAAAACTAAATTAAACTAGTAACCCCTAAACCTAACGCCCCCCTAACTTTAGATTAAAATTACAATTTCCCTATCTTAAATTAAATTAAAATTTACCTGTCAAATTAAAAAAACTAACAGCGAGATTACGAGTCTTGCGTTAGCCTTAAAAAGCAGCGTTGAGAGGTCCCAACGCTGCTTTTTAACGCCCGCTGTTATTACGAGTCTTGCAGGTACAGGTGTACCGCTCACTTTTCTTCCGCGACGCGAGCTTACCGCAAATCCCCTTACGTCAATTGCGTATCCTATCTTTTCCATGGGATTTGCCTAACGCTGGTATTACGAGTCTTGGAAGAAGTGAGCGGTAGACCCTCTCCTGTCAAGACTTCTACCGCATTTAAAAGTCAGTAGTTAAGAGTTTTATGGGCTAACGCCGTAACATAAATCTCTTAACTAAAGTGATAAAAAGTACACTAATACCCATAAAATACCTATTAACCCCTAAACCGAGGCCACCCGCACATTGGAAACACTAAAATAAATATATTAATTCCTAATCTGCCGACCGGACATCGCCACCACTTTAATAAATATATTAACCCCTAAACCGCCGCACTCCCGCCTCGCAAACACTAGTTAAATTTTATTAACCCCCAATCTCCCGTCCCTAACATCGCAGACAACTACCTACATTTATTAACCCCTAATCTGCCACCCCGAATGTCGCCGCTACTATATTAAAGTTATTAACCCCTTAACCTAAGTCTAAACCTAACCCTAACCCCCCTAATTTAAATATAATTTTAAATAATCTAAATAAAATTACTACATTAAATAAATTAATCCTATTTAAAACTAAATACTTACCTATAAAATAAACCCTAAGCTAGCTACAATATAACTAATAGTTACATTGTATCTAGCTTAGGGTTTATATTTATTTTACAGGCAACTTTGTATTTATTTTAACTAGGTACAATAGTTATTAAATAGTTATTAACTATTTAATAACTACCTAGTTAAAATAAAGACAAATATACCTGTAAAATAAATCCTAACCTAAGTTACAATTACACCTAACACTACACTATCATTAAATAAATTACCTAAACTAAATACAATTAATAACAATTAAATTCAATAAACTATATTACAGAAAAAAAGAATTACAAGAATTTTAAACTAATTACACCTAATCTAATCCCCCTAATAAAATAAAAAATCCCCCCAAAATAATAAAATTCCCTACCCTATACTAAATTAAAAATAGCCCTTAAAAGGGCCTTTTGCGGGGCATTGCCCCAAAGTAATCAGCTCTTTCACCTGTAAAAAAATTCAATACACCCCTAACATTAAAACCCACCACCCACACACCCAACCCTACTCTAAAACCCACCCAATCCCCCCTTAAATAAACCTAACACTACCCCCCTGAAGATCTCCCTACCTTGAGCCGTCTTCACCCAGCCGGGCACAAGTGGACCTCCAGAGGGGCAGAAGTCTTCATCCGATCCGGGCAGAAGAGGACATCCAGACCGGCAGAAGTCTTTATCCAAGCGGCATCTTCTATCTTCTTCCATCCAGGGCGGAGCGGGTCCATCTTCAAGCCAGCCAACGCGGAGCCATCCTCTTCAAACGACGTCCTAACACTGAATGAAGGTTCCTTTAAATGACGTCATCCAAGATGGCGTCCCTTGAATTCCGATTGGCTGATAGGATTCTATCAGCCAATCGGAAATAAGGTAGGAAAAATCCTATTGTCTGACCCAATCAGCCAATAGGATTGAGCTTGCATTCTATTGGCTGATTGGAACAGCCAATAGAATGCAAGCTCAATCCTATTGGCTGATCCAATCAGCCAATAGGATTTTTCCTACCTTAATTCCGATTGGATGATAGAATCCTATCAGCCAATCGGAATTCAAGGGACGCCATCTTGGATGACGTCATTTAAAGGAACCTTCATTCAGTGTTAGGACGTCGTTTGAAGAGGATGGCTTCGCGTCGGCTGGCTTGAAGTTGGACCGGCTCCGCTCCGGATGGAAGAAGATAGAAGATCCCGCTTGGATGAAGACTTCTGCCAGTCTGGATGTCCTCTTCTGCCCGGATCGGATGAAGACTATTCTACCTAGTTAAAATATATACAAAGTTGCCTGTAAAATAAATATAAACCCTAAGCTAGATACAATGTAACTATTAGTTATATTGTAGTTAGCTTAGGGTTTATTTTATAGGTAAGTATTTAGTTTTAAATAGGAATAATTTATTTATATTACCGTTATCTGAAAAAAGAGCCTTTAAAGGACCAGTCAACACAGTAGATTTGCATAATCAACAAATGCAAGATAACAAGACAATGCAATAGCACTTAGTCTGAACTTCAAATGAATAGTAGATTTTTTTTTCTGACAATTTTAAAAGTTATGTCTTTTTCCACTCCCCCTGTACCATGTGACAGCCATCAGCCAATCACAAATGCATACACGTGCCATGTGACAGACATCAGCCATTCACAAATGTGTACACACTTATTCTTACACATGCTCAGTAGGAATTGGTGACTCAAAAAGTTTAAAGATAAAAAGACTGTGCACATTTTGTTAATGGAAGTAAATTGGAAAGTTGTTTAAAATGGCATGCTCTATCTGAATAATGAAAGTTTAATTTTGATTGAGTGTCCCTTTAACAGCAAAAAAAAAAATAACACTCTCCTTTAGAATGACTGTCTGTGTTATCTATGTTATGACAAAAACAGTTTGCTTATTCAGGAAGCACAGTGTTCAAGCTTATCAGTTTTTATTGTTAATCAGTTTGACAGAAGCACTTTGTCAGGGCTGCCCAGAGTTTACTGAGGTGGAATCTGATTTTTTTTTTGTGCGATAAGTTTGTGCCAAATGTTAGGGAATGTGTCCCTTTAAGTAGTTTGCAGTAATAATCTTGTGCCGAATCACAATTTCCCCATGTAAAATGCATGTTTATCATATGGCTGTAACAGTGGTGTAGAAGATGCCTGTGTAACACACATTTAGTTTTGTTTGTAAACTTGAGACCTTATTGCTCATGCATTTGGATACAATTTGAAATGGCCCAACAATATGTGATAAGGAATATAGTGACCACGTTAATTTGAGTGCTCATTATAAGGCCCATTTATCAAGCCCATTTATCAAGCTCCGTATCAAGCCCATTTATCAAGCTCTTGTGAGCTGCTGGTGCAATGCTCTCCGCATTCAGCAAGGTCTTGCGGACCTGATCCGCACTGTCGGATCAGGTCCGCAAGACCTTTGATACATAGGCCCCAATAAATTGAAAGTGAACAGGTGCACTCGAATGCACACATAATTTGCTCTCATTTGGTTAGCGGGACAGAAGACCTCAATGTATAACGTAAGGGTTCAAAAAAATTGCACCAAACACAACATAAATACATTAAACACATATTATGACTTATATTTAAACTTTGGAGCCCTCTCCCCCTCAAATACCTTAAAACTTGAACAATAATTTTTAATCAGTTTTCATATTTAATAATTTGTTTTACTGTATTTTTACTGTAAATATTTCACATGTTCTTCACTTAGAAGAAACGGTTCTTAGAATTTTTAGTAGATATTTCTTTGCATCTATATCTGTATATATCTATATCTGTATATATTCATATATACAGGTATATCCAATACCAATAAAGTGCATTCACAGGCTTTTAGATAAAGAGCAAGTTATATTTATTGACGTTTCGGGAATGATTACATCCCCTTCATCAGAGCAACAAAACAGTGAACAAAAAACATACTGTGTACATACCCCTCAAATGATACAAACACTCTTTATGGCGCCAAACATTGTGTACTACCGGAACGCTAGCTTGCGTTCCACAACTGCGTGTAACCGGAAGTGACCCATGCGTCTGCTTTCGGTATCGGTGATAGCATATTAACTTATAATATAATACCAATATCGACATAAATATTACATGTTAATACACCCTGTACTTCTGTTGTTATTCCACATGTCATCACCACATTGTGTATCTTATGATAAATCTATGTATAAAAACGCTGGTCACATTGTGTGTCATATATTCTCGTTGCCATAGCATCCTCAACCCACGTGTATACACAACAAGTGGATATTCCTACTCAAACATTTTGTGAGTGTCAAACATCATTAAGTGTATAAAAACACATTAGTGAAAAAAAAGTTTTCAAACATCAATGCACAAAATAAATACATTATGTAAATTTTATACAATATTCACACTATGGGGCCTAATTATCATAGTGCGAATGGACATGATCCAATATTGCACTGCACATCGATAAATGCCGACAGCATACGCTCTCAGGATTTATCATTGCACCAGCAGTTCTGGTGAACTGCTGCTGCAATGCCGCCCCCTGCAGATTCGCAGCCGCTAGCAGGGGGGTGTTAATCAACCCTATCGTATTCGATCGGGTTGATTTCTGTCCGCCGCCTCAGAGCAGGCGGACAGGTTATAGAGCATAGAGCAGCGGTCTTTAGACCGAAACACAGAGCTTGATAAATATGCCCCTATATCAGAAAAGAGAAACTTGCACTTTGTGCCCTAACTCGTCTAATTAGAGAATCAACATAATCTCATACAATACTGATGTGTAGACTTATACCACTCTTACATGCTGTATAAGTGAGATTCTCTGTACTTAATTCACAGTACATGTTTACTGTACCTCATATTCCATTATTGCATTATTCTTTACTGTATTAAAGGGCCATAATACCCAAATGTTTAAACACTTGAAAGTGCTGCAGCATAGCTGTAAAAAGCTGACTAGAAAATATCTCCTGAACATCTCTATGTAAAAAAGGAAGATATTTTACCTCAAAAGTTCCTCAGTAGCCACATCCCATTGTAAAGGATTTCTAAACAGCATATCAGTGTGTCTGTCCTGGGACAGCTGAAAGGATGAGCCGCGTGCACTCTCATATTATTTCCCTATTCAGATTAGGGAAGTTTACAATGAAATCTCATGAGAGTTAAGTCAAATCTCATGAGATCACAGTAAAAGAGTTCATGACCTCAGCACTGCTGATGCTGATTGGCTGCTGTTCATTTCTTCATTTTTTTTTTTTTTACCTGCAGCTGGGAGCAGCTGAGTATAACTTTTTACACAGGACTTATTCTGCTGAGCTGAGGAAATTGTGAGGTAAAATATCTTCCTTTTTTACATAGAGATGCTCAGGTGATATTTTCCTGTCAGCTTTTTACAGTTATACTGCATCAGTTTCAAGTGATTTAACATATGAGTATTATGTCCCTTTAAATATTATACAGGGATTGCCAGAGCTTAGTTACAAAGTATGCATTTTTACCTATATAGCAAAAGACACAATTTTCGAATCACAGAGTCTATCAACTCTTACATATCTGTACTTTATAGACAAATTCAGATATACTACAGGGGCCTATATGCATAAAAAGGGTGACTGCTATCTTATCATGTGTGGTCACGTATGGCACAGAGAGATGGAAATATTTCACCAGTCTGTACCACCTTAGAGGATAATAGTGGGGAAAGAATATACCCTGGTGGACTTAATTCTGTACCAGACTTTAAACTCTTGATATAACTGGGTCAGTTTTGCCACATACCAGGGTTGCTTTGAATATCATGGGAGCACACGGAGGTTGTGGGGGTGGGTAGTGTCTCTTGATACAATATTCTTTTTTTGCTAGTGAGAGGTCCTGAATTTTATCAATCTATCAGTAATTTTGTAAATGGCTAAGCTATGATGCCCCGGATTTTACAGAATTTGTAAATCTTGTCCAAGTGTGTAAATGACAAGAAAAATCTTCACTTTCCATAAAATCAGCTGCAGTTACTTCTGCAATCCAGCGGTTGGTGTTGTGTATCAGTTTACAATGCCAGTAACACCAAGAAGTGGTAGTTCACTTGCTCAGTGCCCTTGTGAGGACGGCTAGCATAAACCTGGTGGAGGAGGGTGGAATGTGTTCTGGTCCACTGTCTACTGAGAGACTCTGCTTGCTTTCACTGACCAGCAGGGTGACACAGCTGGGGCAGTCCATGGTGGCTGCCAAGTGAGGCAGGATAGCTCTGGTGATATTCATAGTGGTGATCAATGCCTGTCTGCTGCTGCTATACAGGGACCATCTGTACCAGATACAGCGTGTGAAGAGCGTGGGTAGTTCTATTCTACTGTGATAGCAGGATTTTATACATTTTTTTAACTACAGTTCATAATACTGAGTTCCTGGCTACTAAATGTATAAGTTGCTATTTATGTATATGTAAATGTGTTAACTGGCTTGTAAAGTTGTATATGTAGTACATCTTCAACATTTTTTGACACCTCCTCAGCATTTATGAGGTGTACCGGATTTGGGTCTGAGGTATCCTGAATTGGGGTCTGGAAAATCCCCTTACAATGGGATGTGACTACTGAGGAAATTTTGAAGTAAAATATCTCCCCTTTTTACATAGAGATTTTCAGGTTATATTTTCAAGTCAGCTTTTTACAACTATACAGCTTCAAGTTCAAGTTGATCAACATTTGAATATCATGTCCCTTTTTTTGGATATCATGTTCCTTTAAGCTCTTCGGCAGCAAGGTGCTTCTGTTTAGATATATTATATAGGAACAAAATTCCAAGGGGACATTCATATCCTTGTATTGACCCCCCAGCCAAATAAGGATGAGTAGGTGGTAGAGCTATTCATCCTGCTCAGGACTGGAGACTAGAAGGAGGTTTGGGAGGAGAGGAAGTGATGCAGACGAAAGGAGAAGGCCGAGTCACGCCAGAATAGCATTGCATGTTGAAGAAATCATCTTGAAATAGTATGGGAACAATATGGGCCAATTTTATCCATCCTTCTTGGCTGTATATTATTTGTTTATTTCTGAGAAAATGAACATTTTTGTGATATTTGATATAAAGAATAAATACAAAAAAGAATAAATCAGTATTAAAATTTTTTTAATTATTTTTATTTAGCTCATACAGCTTACATAGGGCTAGATTACGAGAGGAGCACTATTTATCGCTCCTGCTCATGCATTAGCATTAAGTTCGCTAGAAGTAAGCTTTTTGTGCCTGTTGGGATCAAGTTGAAAGTAAAAAGTTTTCACTCACACACTAACCCAGTGCGCACAAAAAGCAGGTTAGAATATCGCAATTGCGTTAATGTATTCCCCAATAGACTTCAATGTAGCGTGAAAAAATGGAAAAATAACCTGGAATGTGAAATATTTACAGTACAAGCACAGTTAAACACTTTTTAAAATATTAATATTGTATAAATGTTTTCATGTTTTCAGATACAAAGGGCTCCAATATATATGTCTAAATGTATATACACATGTATTTGTGTTTATATGTGTATACAGGTGGCCCTCGGTTTACGCCGGTTCAGTTTGTGCCGTTTCCGAATAACAACCTTTTTTTTTCAGTCATGTGACTGCTATTGAAAAACAGTGCACTAATTAAAATAGCCAGTAGGTGGAGCTGTCCGCTTGTGTTGCAGCAAAGTTATGCAAGCTTAGCAGATAGAAATTAATCTGTGTACACAGAACAGACCTGAGCTAACGAGCAACAAGATCTAGCAGCCACTTCCCTATTATCTTCCTGTCCAGCTGCTTGAGGTGAGGGTGCCTAACTGCTTATTAATCACTCCAGATTGAAATGCATAGAATAGGTGCAGACCCAATATTATCTAACATGCTAACAATGCAGAGAACTGTTTGCAGAAACATGCAAGTAAAAAAAATGTTTTTGTTCATTAAACTTAGTTTGATGATATAGTCTGTTGTGTGAATTTTTAATTAGGTTTATAATGCTGTTTAGCAATAAAAAGTCTTCATTTCAAAGCTTTAAAAATAATGTATTAGGTGTTACTTATGTCAATTTTGAGAGGGGCCTGGAACCTAACTCCCTCACTTCCCATTGACTTACATTATAAACTCGGTTTCAATTTACAACGGTTTCAATTTACAACCATTACTTCTGGAGCCTAACCCCGGCGTAAACTGAGGGCTACCTTTTGTATATGACTGTAAATAAATAAATACACATATATATATATATATATATATACACCTGTGTGTGTGTGTGTATATATATATATATATATATATATATATATATATATATATATATATATATATATACTCATATTTAATATGTATGTGTCTCTATATTAGTGCCGTTTGCCTGCCTTTTTTCTAACACCTGAGACCTCATATCTTTGAGCCTTTATATCTTTTTAATGCAATTTAAAAAATAAAATAAAAAAAATATTAGATGGTGTTATTATGAGTGTAACTTTATTTTTTAATGCATTTTTTATGTGTTTTGTGGAACTTTTTAATCAACCATAACAGTTAACCAGAGCTCTGAAGTCGCGCCAATCCAACGTGCGCGCTAATTTCAAACACCTGCTTATCGCTCACGTGCAACTGTTAGCGTACCACTCCTAATCTAGCCCATAAACGATTCTATGAGCTGAATTCCTTTTTTCCTTCTTGATACTGGTGTGCAGCTTTTATTCATTTCTATAAATATTTAGGCATTTTGAAGTAGCCTTTGAGCTTCAAGTCTGGCAGAGTAAGCTCCTTGAGAAATGGTTTTTATTCACTTTCAGGTAGCAGTATGGCGTTTGACCCATGAGGGACAATGAATATCGATGACAAAACCAAATGTTAAATAATATATTCTATAGCGTTCCTCATCTCGAAAGGAACTGTTTGTGCAGTCATTTGTTATGGGATAAAATTTACAGTGACAGAGGGTAGAAAAACAAACAAACTCAATAGGTTTGCAGTAGCTCACCTTCTGTCAGCTCAAACTAATGAGAAAAGGCAACAGCCACTCCTAGTGATGGTTAGGTTGCTTTAGGTTGCGGAACTTGTGAAATAGAGATAAACTTTGAGTGGTCTACAGCTGACAAGCTAGCTAGACCAATCACATCTTAGCTTTGCCTGTCAGAGGTTAAGGGGCCAATTTATTATTGGCCGAATTGGGCCAATTCACCATGTTTCCGCACGAGCCTTTAGGCTCACCGGAAACAGGAGTTAAAGGGATACTGAACCCAAATTTTTTTCTTTTGTGATTCAGATAGAACATGCAATTTTAAGCAACTTTCTAATTTACTCCTATTATCAAATTTTCTTCGTTCTCTTGCTATCTTTATTTGAAAAAGAAGGCATATAATCTAAGGAGCCAGCAATTTGTTGGTTCAGAACCATGGACAGCACTTGTTTTTTGGTGCTGTCCAATCAGCAAGGACAACCCAGGTTGTTCAACAAAAATGGGCCGGCATCTAAACTTACATTCCTGCTTCAAATAAACATACCAAGACAATGAAGAAAATTGGATAATAGGAGTAAATTAGAAAGTTGCTTAAAAATGCATGCTCTATCTGAATCACGAAAGAAAAAATTTGGGTTCAGTGTCCCTTTAAGAAGCTGCGGTCTATAGACCGCTGCTTCTTAACTCATACACCACCTCTGAGGCTGCTATCCACCCAATCCTATATGATCTGGCTGATTGACACCCCCTGCTAGAGGCCGATTGATCGCAAAACTGCAAGGGGCGGTATTGCACAAGCAATGCTGAATATGGACAGCGTATGCTGTCATCATTCAGCGATGTCTGGCCGACATGATACGCTACAGTGTATCATGTCCGCCAGACTTTAATAAATTGACCCCTAATACTGAATTCCCATACAGAGCATATATAAATGTAAGCATGGCACCTGGTTTTAAAAACTTCAGCAGAAAAATAAGGGGCAGAATACACTTTCTGTATAGTGAGACATTATCATACTCTGTTTAAAAAAACATAAAATGCATAAAAATGTTTTTGTTTTTTTTTGTTTGTATTTTTTCAGAACCAATGGAAACAGAAAATGTATTTTTTACTTTGCAAAGTAATGACTTGACCTTCACTTTAATGCTTTAACGTTTTTTATGGCTGCAACTGATTATTCCTGTCAAACTAAAACAACATGTGTAATGACCTACAACACTTGTATAATTCTGTCTGTCAGGGGACAGGGTTGGCTTGCTATTATAGTATAGAAGGTTATTGCCCCTCCCCAAATAATGTGGATTTCCTCCAGACTAAAGAATTACAATTTTGTGGAATGCAAGGTCCTGAAATGTTAAAGGGAAATAAAAGTTCAAAACTAAAATGCTCTGTTATAAGATTGTATTATTGTACTATTACTTGTATTTAACTATGTGTTTAACCTCCCCAAGGGGTCATTAAAGTCATATTTAGAGCAGAAATGCACTACTGGGAGCTAGCTGGAGACATCTGGTGAGTCAACGACAAGAGCAGGGCCGGACTGGGAATAAAAAGCAGCCCTGGAAAAACATAAAGACTAGCCCTATTTTCCGTTAATTCGGTAGCATGCACATGCCCCATTTTTTTTAAAGGGGATTACTGGGACACTCCTTCCCCAATATTTTTTTCAGAAGTATTAAATACAAATGTCAGATTGATGTTATATAGGCACCCTACAATCCAGTTGCATCCATTAGTCAGCCCTTTAAATTGTAGCTTTCCAGCCCCAGCTGCTGCAGCCCACCGGGAAATCTCCTGGTATCCTGGTAGGCCAATCCAGCCCTGGACAAGAGGCATATGTATGCAGCCACAAATCACCAGCTAGCTCCCACTTGTGCATTTGCTGCTCCTGAGACTACCTAGGCATGATTTATCTTTATTCCAGCAAGTTTTTGATAATTTGGGGCTTAAAGTGATTGTAAACTTTACGGGCCAGATTACAAGTGGAGTGCAAACATTTGCGCGCAAGCGATATCTCTTCGATCGTTTGTGAACAGGTTAAACTGCGCTGGTATTACAAGTTGAAAGTAATTGTGATCGCTTGAGCGCAATTCAAGTTAACGCTCGTCGGGTTAGGGCGTCCTCAGAGCTGTGGTTAACTATTTTGCGAAACAAAAAAGTCTCACAAAACACATCAAAAACACATTACAAAGTACAGTATAGGGCCTATTTATGAATGTGAACTGCTGGTGCAATACCGCCCCCTGCAGATTTGCGGACAATCAGCTGCTAGCAGAGGGTGTCAATCTACCCGATCGTATTGGATTGGGTTGATTTCCGGCAATGTCCGTCCACCACCTCTGAGCAGACGGACAGGTTATGGAGCAGCGGTCTTTAGACCAGCAAGTTTTAGACCGCTGCTTCGTAACTTGTGTTTCTGGCGGAGCTTGATAAATAGGCCCCTTAGACTCATAATAACACCATCTAAAAAAAAAATACTCAAAGTATTGCAAAAAAGGTTAAAAGGGCTCAAAAATATGAGGTCTCAGGTGTTAGAAAACAAAAGGCAGGCAAATGGCTTTAACATTAAAGTGATGGTAAACTCTCCCCTTTTTAAAATCAGATCTGGAATGTCAGCGCTATTTTAGATGAAGTTTAATTCATTAGCTGTAATGAAGATGCAGTATAACATGCTTTTTAATATAGATATGAAATTCAAATACTGCACCACTTCAAAAGTAAAATTTTCTGTGAGCTAACCGATTGAATTGTTGTCCAATCAGCGCTCTCCCCATATGGCACTTTTGTTGTAGCTAGAGCATTGATTGGAGAGTAATTCAATCATTTAGCTGACAGGAAAATTGACTTTTGAAGTGGGTGGTGTAACGTGGGGTATTTGAATTTCATATCTATATTAATAACTAAGTTATAGCGCATCTTCATTGCACATGATGAATAAAAAATTTTCATCTAAAATAGCGTTTACATTCCAGATCTGATTTTAAAAAAGGGAGAGTTTACCATCACTTTTAGATACACACATATACATCTCTAAAGGTAAATATGTATGTGTGTGTATATATATATATATATATATATATATATATACACACACAGTATCTCACAAAAGTGAGTACACCCCTCACATTTTTGTAAATATTTCACTATATCTTTTCATGTGACAACACTGAAGAAATGACACTTTGATACAATATAAAGTAGTGAGTGTACAGCCTGTATAACAGTGTAAATTTGCTGTCCCCTCAAAATAACTCAACACACAGCCATTAATGTCCATTAATGTATAAACAAAACAAAAGTGAGTACACCCCTAAGTGGAAATGTCCAAATTGGGCCCAAAGTATCAATATTTTGTGTGGCCACCATTATTTTCCAGCACTGCTTTAACCCTCTTGGGCATGGAGTTCACCAGCGCTTCACAGGTTGCCACTGGAGTCCTCTTCCACACCTCCATGACGACATCACGGAGCTGGTGGATGTTAGAGACCTTGCGCTCCCCCACATTCCGTTTGAGGATGCTCCACAGATGCTTAATAGGGTGTTTAGGTCTGGAGACGTGCTTGGCCAGTCCATCACCTTTACCCTTAGCTTCTTTAGCAAGGCAGTGGTCGTCTTGGAGGTGTGTTTGGGGTTGTTATCATGTTGGAATACAGCCCTGCGGCCCAGTCTCTGAAGGGAGGGGATCATGCTCTGCTTTAGTATGTCACAGTACATGTTGGCATTCATGGTTCCCTCAATGAACTGTAGCTCCCCAGTGCCGACAGCACTCATGCAGGCCCAGACCATGACACTCCCACCACCATGCTTGACTGTAGGCAAAACACACTTGTCTTTGTACTCCTCACCTGGTTGCCGCCACACACGCTTGACACTATCTGAACCAAATAAGTTTATCTTGGTGTCATCGGACAACAGGGCATGGTACCAGTAATCCATGTCCTTAGTCTGCTTGTCTTCAACAAACTGCAGGCTTTCTTGAGAATCCTCTTTAGAAGAGACTTCCTTCTGGGACAACAGCCATGCAGACCAATTTGATGCAGTGTGCGGCGTATGGTCTGAGCACTGACAGGCTGATCCCCCCACCCCTTCAACCTCTGCAGCAATGCTGTCAGCACTCATACGTCTATTTCCCAAAGATAACCTCTGGATATAACGCTGATACGCTGAGCACATGCACTCAACTTCTCTGGTCGACCATGACAAGGCCTGTTCTGAGTGGAACCTGTCCTTGGAAACCGCTGTATGGTCTTGCCCACCGTGCTGCAGCTCAGTTTCAGGGTCTTGGCAATCTTCTTATAGCCTAGGCCATCTTTATGTAGACCAACAATTCTTTTTTTCATATCCTCAGAGAGTTCTTTGCATAAGGTGCCATGTTGAACTTCCAGTGAACAGTATGAGAGAGTGTGAGAGCGATAACACCAAATTTAACACACCTGCTCCCCATTCACACCAGAGACCTTGGAACGAGTCACATGACACTGGGAAGGGAAAATGGCTAATTGTGCCCAGTTTTGACATTTCCACATAGGGGTGTACTCACTTTTGTTGCGAACGGGTTAGACATTAATGGCTGTGTGTTGAGTTATTTTGAGGGGACAGCAAACTTACACTGTTATACAGGCTGTACACTCACTACTTTACATTGTAGGAAAGTGTCATTTCTTCAGTGTTGTCACATGAAAAGATATAATAAAAGATTTACAAAAATGTGAGGGGTGTACTCACTTTTGTGAGATACTGTGTATATATATATGTATGTGTGTGTGTGTGTATATATATATATATATATATATATATATATATATATGTATTTATGTGTATCTATGCATTTACAGACATATAAACACTTAAATACATATTTATAGACATATATATATATGTGTGTGTGTGTGTGTGCATTGAAGCACTTTGCAATTAAGTAGATAAAATCATGTAAAAGCATATTTTACATTCCAATGTTTTACACATAGCAGTATATGTTCTTTGTATTTATAAATAGATATTCCTATATATATATGTATATAGCTATACCTATATATAATCATGTATGTATGCATTTGTGTGTATATATATATATATATATATATATATATATATATATATATATATATAGTTCCAAAAATACCATCAGTTATATGCAGAATTATGTATTTATGAATAAATAGAAATATTTTTTTTTTTTCACTTTATTCTCTATTCACTTCTAAGGGGGAACAGGTTATTACGCACGCAATATTGTAAGTTCAGCTTTATGCGCATGTCAGGTTAGCGCGAGATCGATAACTTTTTACTTTCAACTCGTAATACCAGCGCAACCCAACACGTGCAATGTCTGGCCCTACATATTTTAAAATCAGGTCCGGAATCTAAACAATATTTTACAGGGACTTTAAAGTGAAGTTCAATTTTAAACCACTGCTCATCACCCATGTAAACATTAACCTCGAAATATAAAAGTTGCTAACTTTTTTTTTTAAAAAAAAGGATATGAATTTAGCGTAATTTATATATATATTATAGCGATATTTCTTACTGTTACTCCTCCCCCGGTCTACTTCCTTATTTTCCTCTAATGACGTAGCGATCGTAAGAACAAGCTGACGTCGTCATTTCAATGCTCATGCACAAGAACGGATTCGATATGCGCATGCGTATTCTATCTTCTTTCGCGCATGCGTACAAATTTTCAGTCCGTCCCGTAGTTCATTCTAGAGCAGAGTTAAATTATATATACCAGAGCAGGGTTGCACGAGCATGACGAATAGCAGGACAATCGCTTTTACACACATGCGCGAGACTGTATGATGACACTGGTAAAAAGGGGCAGGACGCCCCGGGGGAAGTGAAGGGATTGGATTGAAAAATTAGAAAACCTGTCAATCAAAAGACGAACAATGTCGGGCGGACAATTGCGGCAATACGGACGGTAAATGTAAATTAAAAAATGAAACGAAAGCAATAATTTTAACATTTTTGATGAATGAACATTATACTTTTTTTCTACTGATAATTATAATACTGTAATCGAGAGCCGCAGACTTGAACTTCACTTTAAATGACCACTTATAATAAAGATGCGCTTTAACTTACTTTTTAATCTAGCTGTGCCATTCTAATACCCTGCACTCCAGTTGCCCACTTCAAAACTAATTTTTGTTGTGAGCTAACGGTTTGAACCGTTCTCCTATTGGTGCTCTAGCTACAAAAAAAGTGCCATATGGCTAGAGCGCCAATTGGAGAACAGTTCAAACCGTTAGCTCACAACAAAAACTAGTTTTTGCTGTGTGGTAACAAAAAACTGTTGATTAACAGTGCCTAGGTTATTCTTGCCACCCCTGTCTTAGACTTGTGCACTACCCCAAGAGTTATATAAGTCTTGTATTCAGTAGAACATCTTCATATCCTTTATGGTGGATCTACAGATAAACGTCACTCATGGAATAAAAATTGTTTTTACCTTGAAATATCCTGTTTATTTAGGGGTATATATATTTCTGAATGAAAAAGAGAGACAAATTCATCACAAAACAGTATGCAGTAAAATGTGTTTGAACATGTAATTTAAAGACTATCAACCCTACACTACTGTGTACTGCAAGGGGTTTAAATGCACAATAGAAGTGCTTCTTATGACCTACACAGTTGCTCCAAAATAGAAACTGCCACTGATCCAATCATGTGACTAGCGCTGCTGCTAGTCCCAAGCAGTACTGCTACTGTGTGTTTAACTCCTTTCTGGGGATTAAACACACAGTAGTGTGTTTAAAATAACAAATTAGAGCATGCAATTTTTTGGACTATTATGGCCATTTAAAGGGACAGTCAACACTAGATTTTTTGTTGTTTTAAATGATAGATAATCCCTTAATTACCCATTATTCAGTTTTGCATAACCAACACAGTTATAATAATACACGTTTTACCTCTGTAATTACTTTGTATCTAAGCCTCTGCAGACTGCCCCCTTATTTCAGTTCTTTTGACAATCTTGCAATTTGACCAATCAGTGCTCACTCCTTGGTAAATTCACATGCATGAGCTCAATGTTATCTATATGAAACACATGAACTAACGCCCTCTAGTGGTCAAAATCCATTCAGCTTAGAGGCGGCCTTCAAGGTCTAATAAATTAGCATATGAACCTCTTAGGTTTATCTTTCAACTAAGAATACCAAAAGAACAAAGTAAAATTGCCAATTGGTGATAAAAGTAAATTGGAAAGTTGTTTAAAATTGCATGCCCCATTCGAATCATGAAATTTTTTTTTGGACTTGACTGTCTCTTTAAGTGCATATGGCACTTTATATAAGAATATGATTTTTTATATAAAATGGGTCTCACAGTGTCAGTGAGTAGGAGTCTCTAAAATCATGAAAAACAGGTTTAATACATATAGGACTTCTTTTCCCCATAGACTTCTATTGGGGTGTGTGGCAAACCTAGCCACTTCAGGACTATAACGTAAGAAAGGTTGTCTATAGGCTGTATATTGTGCTATGTAGATGTGACAGACCCTTCTATCAGCACTGAAGGAGTTAACTGTGTTCAGCTTTAGCCTCAGCTATTGTGCACTGTCATTAATGTTATTGATACACAGTCCATTGTTTAATCAACCTCAGAGAGCAGACCCTAGATGATAAGGAAAGCCAAGTGTGTGTCTGTGTTTAAATTGTTATCAGCTTGAGCAAGGTATTCTATTGTATCATGTAAAAGGGCGTGTTCCCTCCATCTAATGTACAACATTCTTTCAACCCCCCTTCTGGGGGGGTCAGACCTGCATAAATACTGGGCATATGAGCCTTAATAAAAGTCATTCTGTTTTAAACCTGAAAACTGGCTGGGTTGTGAGGTACTGATTCCCTATGCAGGACATTGTTCCCTGGTGTTAACCCTTGGTATCCTGTTGGTACCGTTACAAGTGGTGGCAAGCGACGGGATGAACCTTATCGCCCAGAAGAGCAACTACACAAGCCAGTAACCTCAGGAAGAGGGGGATTATTACAATACTGACTAAGATGGAAGGAGTACCAGGGACCAAAGTGAATGGAGATGGATTTTTCTAAGCTAAAGAGACAAACGTTAAAGGAACTGCTAGAAGCCAGGGGAAAGATAGGCAGCAGCAAACCCAAGGCTATATTAATTGCTGAGCTGATGGAGGGAGACAGAGCTCGCAGCGTTACGCCTCCAGCAGCCATGGAGGAGACCCTATACCAGAGGGAAATGAGGACCAGGCTGGAATTTTTACCCCAACCTGTACCACGGGATATGCTATCCGTGGTAATGGCAGATGTGCAGGAGTACGTGATGGCACACAGTCCGCGGAATGCATCCTCCCGAGCAGAATCCATTTTGGAAGCACTCAGCAACCCAGTAAGACCCAAAATCCCATACCATGCATTTAAAATGTTTTGTGAGGAGAAGGATGAGATCGATGGGTATTTACAGGATTTTGAGAGACTGTGTGAGTTACATGATTTGGAGCAGTCCGTATGGGTGCCGGTGCTAGCAGGCAAGCTAGCCGGTAGAGCAGCGGAAGCGTATCGCGCTGTACCCAGGGAGGACAGCAAGGATTACGCTAAAGTGAAGAGAGCGATCTTGGAAAGATATGCCATTACCTCAGAGGCATACCGGCGCAAGTTTAGAGGCCTGCGCAAGCCAGAAAGAGATTCACATGCAGAGT
Source organism: Bombina bombina (assembly GCF_027579735.1). NCBI lineage: Eukaryota > Metazoa > Chordata > Amphibia > Anura > Bombinatoridae > Bombina > Bombina bombina. The sequence goes on along the minus strand of NC_069501.1, from coordinate 450,958,059 downwards.
GGGCCCACAAGCTGGATCAAGCATCTCAAGGGTGGATACAGGCCAGCCAAGCTACCACCATGGAAGAATTGCAACAACTGATGCTGTTGGAGCAATTCTTTAACGGCTTGTCCCCAGAAGCCCAAGAATGGGTGAGAGATCGAAAACCCCTCACCTTAACCGAAGCAGCCAGATTAGCAGACCAGCATTTTGATGCCAGGAGGCACCATGGACTACAGCCTAACAACGGACGGGCGAATATACAATGCCACACCTGCAAGCAGTGGGGACATATGGCACGTGAGTGCACCCAAAATCGGAGCAGACAAGCTTGGAACCAGGTCAGACAGAACCTGGCCCCAAGGGCGGCTGCTCACCATTACCAAACGGAGCCAGCCGCTCATGAGGTGTTGAGCACCCAAGCCGAGGAACCCCTGGGAATTCTGCATGAGGTGATGTCGGTCCAGGGACTTCGGGATTCGGGAGCTACTTTAACCCTGATAGCTCCCCATTTGGTGCCGGATACAGCACCCACTGGCGGATCCGTGGCAGTACGAGGGGCAGGGGGAGCAGTATACCGATTGCCCACTGCTAGAGTGGAGTACAGACCCCCAGTCACCCCAGCAGCTGCCAGTTACCAACCCCCGGCGCACTGCTATACCACACGGCCTCCGGCCACGAACTACCCTCAGAGAGGCCGGTTCAATTCGCGGGGCTACTCACAACCTATTCGGTGCTTTGGATGTAAGCGACTAGGGCACAAAAGACCAGAGTGTCCCCTAAACGCAGCAAATCAAGCACAGTCCTGGAGAAGACCCGCCGGCGGAATCCCACATAATCCTCAGCCTGCGGCCCGCTACGTAGAGGCGCCAGAATGCTGGGGCAGCCTACATGAAGCAGACCCCGTGCAAGCTGCCCACCGGAATAACCGGCAGCGGGTTAAAGTGAATGGGAAGGAGGTCAGTGGTCTACGGGATACTGGTGCTACCATGACCTTGCTTCAAGAGAACTTGGTGTCTGAGAAACAGCACACTGGAGACACTATGGCTGTGAGGGTAGCAGGGGGCACTGTGTTCCGCCTACCTGTTGCCAGGGTACATTTGGATTGGGGAGTGGGCGCAGGACTTGTGAATGTGGGGGTCAAGAAGGACTTACCTGCTGATGTTCTCCTTGGAAATGACTTGGCCCCCCTTGTTTCTGCCTATGCTCCCATGGATCCCGCTGATGTTAACCCTGTGACTACCCAAGCCCAGTCCCTCCGGAAAGAGACGCTTCCATGTTTGGAGTGGGGGCAGTCCTGAGCCAAGTTGGAGCAGATGGCGGAGAACACCCCGTAGCTTACTTGAGCCGAAAGTTGTTGCCCCGGACATCCCCAAGCCGATCCGTTGGGATCAGACTGTGTATGCCGGCTTGGTTCTGGGGGAGCATTGTGGCAAACCTAGCCACTTCTGGACTATAACGTAAGAAAGGTTGTCTATAGGCTGTATATTGTGCTATGTAGATGTGACAGACCCTTCTATCAGCACTGAAGGAGTTAACTGTGTTCAGCTTTAGCCTCAGCTATTGTGCACTGTCATTAATGTTATTGATACACAGTCCATTGTTTAATCAACCTCAGAGAGCAGACCCTAGATGATAAGGAAAGCCAAGTGTGTGTCTGTGTTTAAATTGTTATCAGCTTGAGCAAGGTATTCTATTGTATCATGTAAAAGGGCGTGTTCCCTCCATCTAATGTACAACATTCTTTCAACCCCCCTTCTGGGGGGGTCAGACCTGCATAAATACTGGGCATATGAGCCTTAATAAAAGTCATTCTGTTTTAAACCTGAAAACTGGCTGGGTTGTGAGGTACTGATTCCCTATGCAGGACATTGTTCCCTGGTGTTAACCCTTGGTATCCTGTTGGTACCGTTACAGGGTGCACTAAAAAAATCTGCACTAAACCCAAAGTGAGTTAGGAATACTTTACATTCCTATGTTTTTCACGCAGAAGAAAATGTTCTTTTTATTTTAAAATATTTATTTCTATATATATATCTGTATACATTGTCTGTAAAATATATATCTATATCTATATATCTATATGAATATATATATATATATATATATAATACACCTACAGTATATATCTAGATGAATATATATATATATATATATATATATATATATATAAAAGATAGATATGTTTGTATATACATATATTGAAATATCTATTTAAAACATAAAACGGACATTTTTTTTAGCCCTTACACTTTACTTCAGGTCTCAAATATTCTAGCACAGTTTCAGCTTTTGTTAGAGCCGAACTATAGCTTTCAACTTGTAATAGCAGCGTTATTTAGTGCGGTCGCAATAACCATTGAAGTATAGGTTCTGCTCAAATGATGACGGCCGCGCTAAACTTTCTCTGGTAAATGGGATTTACCATGGACTTGTAATATCAAGTTGCGCAATAATGAGACCGGGCAGATAGCTCAGCATGCTAAGGCTCTGTGGCTGAGCTCTATAGCAACCTATGGGTTGCAGGTTCGATCCCCGGCGAAGTCCACTCAACCTTTCATCGTTACGAGTGATTAGCCACGCTTTACAAGTACCCAATACAATACAGGACACAATAAGCAGTATCACTGGACCGTGGTATCATAGCAACTTGATATTACAAGTCCATTGTAAATTCAATTTACCATAGAAGGGTTAGCACCCCACTTGTAATCAGGCCCATAGTACGTAGTTATCTAAAAAGACATATATTTTTATCTAAATATTTGTTACATGCAAAGAAAGAAGAAAAAAAATTCTTGTCGGTATGGTATGGTTTTACTTATGCATAGGTGTAAATGGTTCAGACCAAAGGAGGCTGATTAAAAGGACAGCAGACATTTAGCAAGGATAAAGTATTATATGACTATGATAAATAATAAACTCCTTGTTTACTATTGAGTTTGGCTTCCTTAGACAGTATGTGTTTGACACTGAATACGCAGCAGACAATATAATGAAGAAAAGAAGCAGTGAGAAGCTTAGGTTATATTAAAGGCAGGGATGTGTTTTACCTTGAGGATTTAGGGGGCAGCACATTTTAAGGGGTAGTTGTTATGATTAATGCCCTCTCCTACGCCCTTCCAGTGTGATCATTGGTTATCTAGTGGGGTTGCATGACTCCTCCATGTGTTTCTGGCATGGAGACGAATTTGTTTAGTGTGGGTGTGTTTGGGGCATCACCAGATGCAGCCCTGTGATGGTCCCGAGCGGGATACAGAAGGGGATTGGTGGCTATGTGCCTTTGCTCTTCTTATTGGCTTACTGAGCATTTTATTATTGCAATCAACGTCCCTTTAAAGTAGCTATATATAATTTATGTTTGATACCAGATGTTAGCAGATATTAGCTATAGAGTAGCTCCTAAATCTGCAGAATATGACTCACATGGTGCAGTAATTGACACATTCCTCACTTATCAGTAGGGATTCAGGCAGGGTATACATGTCTGATGAGTGTGTGCACCAGAACAGAATGAGGTCATTGTGGAAAGAGGTTTCCTCTCGAAATTCCCCTTTGATTTTAAACACATTTCACCCTCATTAATTCCCTTTCCTTCGCCCTTCCAGTGTGATCATTGGTTATCTAGTAGGGTTGCATGACTTATCCTGTGTTCCTGGCATGGAGACAAATTTTTTTAGTGTGGGTGTGTTTGGGGCATCACCAGATGCAGCCCTGTGATGGTCCCGAACAGGATACAGAAGGTGATTGGTGGCTATGTGCCTTTGCTCTTCTTATTGGCTTACTGAGCATTTTATTATTGCATTCAATGTCCCTTTAAAGTAGCTATATATAATTTATGTTTGATACCAGACGTTAGCAGATATTAGCTATAGAGTAGCTCCTAAACTTGCAGAATATGACTCCCATGGTGCAGTAATTGACACATTCCTCTCTCTTATCAGTAGGGATTCAGGCAGGGTATACATGTCTGATGAGTGTGTGCACCAGAACAGAATGAGGTCATAGTGGAAAGAGGTTTCCTCTCTAAATTCCCTTTGATTTTAAACACATTTCACCCTCTTCCTGTTTGGCACTCAGTGGTGAACAGAAGAATTTTATCAGACGCTTCCAGAGGGCAGTAGGTCCCACCCATATGTTTCCTTCCATGAGTCCCAAAATGAGAATCAATGACAAATTTAGAATCGGCCCTCCAAGTTCAACTTATGTATAACAGGCTTAATTTAACTAGAATCTATTTTGGATCTTCCTATTCTGAGATTCACTTCTTTTCCATTGACAGTAAAGGATTTCCTGTACCCCTTCTTGTCTGCCAGGATTCAATCACTGAAATTAATGTGAAAAAGTCTATAATTATAGGTGCCAAAGGTTTCAAAAGTGTAGCTGAGTTACTGAATGATTCCAAATATGACTGAAGAGAGACAAATTCCCAGAGGACAATTAATGGTTTCATATTACTAAGATTTATTCCTTGTGTACATTCATATGAATAACATTTATTAACTGCAGATTAAAGGGCCATTATAGCAAAAAAATGATGTGCTCTCATTTGTTAGAGCATATAATTTTATCTCCAACTGCCCTGCAAATCTATATGTTTAACCCACAGAAATGGGTTAAATACATAAAAAAAATTCACTGCTGATCCAGGACGGAAACTGCTGCAGGTCGAATCAGTAGCATTAGTCTCATGACCCAACTCTGTAACTAGCACTGCCGATTGATTTAGCAGTAGCTTTCACTTGGGACCAGCAGTTCACTGCATCTCCTGATTAGTATTTTAACTATGTGTTTAAATCCGTAACCCTCCAGTGTTAACCCTGTACAGAGAGATACATATCTCTCAAAGTAAAATTTTAGTTTCTAAAATTGTTTAAGTGACCTCACCATACTGATGAGATAATCTCACCTACGCAGAGCGCTTTAGATGACTGTGCTCTAGCCAGAGGAGAAAATATATTTCACTGGGCCCCAGGACAAAGGCTGTGGCAGGGCCCCATTTTAACAGCACCCCTACTGTCCATTTCCAGAAGATCAGATGGCAGCAATATAGATAAAGAGGAACTGCTCTGTTACTATGGGCTCCATTTATCAAAGGCCGAGCAGACAAGGTTCGCGGTCTTGAACCCTGTATGGCCAGCCTTTTGGTGAGTGGGCAGCAATATGCTGCTTGCAGTTAACATTGCACAATCCACTGATTGTGCAATGGTGCTCCCTGCTTGCGTGCAGCCAATCGTACGCAAGAGGGGGATAGGTTAAGATTGAGACTGAAAAGCTGGGGCTTATGAGTCATCATTCCCTCTTTGTAAGTTTACACCAGAGAATATGCATTTGTCATCCTTCCTGCACACTGTGGTGGCCATATTGGAAACCCTGACACCATTTTGTAAAGGCAAATCTATATAGTTTTCATAAACTATGAACCTTTCTTGTAGGGGGGCAAGAAGTAGCAAGGTTCCACTAGGCACCCATGTAGCAACACCATTACTAATCTTAGGGCTAGGGGGGCCCCTAGAGTTGTCGGCCCAGTCTCAGTTGAGACCCCTGAAGTTAAATCCCTGGCTCTAGTTCTTCACCTAGCTGTAACCCTATTTCCTAAACCTAGTTCTAATCCTTATCCCTAAACTCATTGCTTAACCATAGCTGTAAACCTAATCTTTAAACCTAGTGCTATCTGTAGCCTTTGGAAGTGGCTAACACAACATTCTTTCATTGGGATGTGATGGACATAGAGAGGGCTCATTATCTCTGCAGGTGGCATTGCTGCCAGTGATCTTGTGGTTGCAAAATTTCAGTTGGATATAGATAAGCAAAATGTTACCAAACGTAAACTCAACACCAAATGCAAAGGCTCCCCTTGAAATTATGTAGACAATTTTTTAGACTGGGTTTACTTTCAGACTTGTCAAAAACATATGATTCTCTGTTTGGGCCTGAGCATCAAAACTTTGCTGGGTTAGACATAAAAATCTTTGAAGAAACTCAAAGGGGCTGTTCTAAAGGAATAATCTAGAAAAAGGGGCTGTCCCTTCGAGTCCGGAGATGTCTCCCATAGAAAGTAATAGAGCTCACTGGAAAATAAACTTTGTTGGTGAGAGTTAAAGGGAAATGAAACTCAAAATTTTTCTTTTGTGATTTAGAAATAGCATGCCATTTTAAACAACTTTCTAATTCACTACTATTATCTAATTTGCTTCATTCTCTTGATATTATTTGCTGAAAACCATATCTAGATAGGCCCCGTTTCCTGCTGATTGGTTGCTGCACATAGATGCCTCATGTGATTGGCTCACCCATGTAAATTGCTATTTCTTCAACAAATGATATCTAAAGAATTAAGCAAATTAGATAACAGAAGTAAATTGTAAGGTTGTTTAAAATTGTATTCTCTACCTGAATCATGAGAGAATTTTTTTTAGGTTTAGGGTCCATTTAAGTTAGCAGGGAGTCCACTATAAAAAGTAAATCCTGCAGATAATACAACTCAGACTTATCTTCTCTCAGCACATCTTACATCACATCTATTTTCCTATGCATGTGTCTTTTTATTTGGGTAGCCAGTGTTTTGGGTATATCAATATTTAATTTATAAGTTTTTATACAAATTTTAAAATGTTATCTTTTTTGTGAGTCCTATTGTAATGTATGCATCACCTTTACATACTTTAAAGCAGGGAATGCTCCTTTGCGAGATACCGTTCTCAAGATAAAAGCTGCCCTTATAAGATAAGGACAGGGGCTTTATAGTACTGGTGAGATTTCTTACAGAATCTCACAAGCCTAGAGAGCTTTATAGAATTGGGCCCTTAAAGGGATATTAAACCCCAAATTTTTCTTTAATGATTCATATAGAGAATTTAATGTTAAGCAACTTTCCAATATAGAGGATATTAGACCAGTGAGCGCAGGGTGAACAACACCAAACTCCTGAGAATACCTATGTGTTCCCAAAATAGGTAAATAAGATAGCTAAAAAGGGGGGAGTGAATCAGGAGCGCTACAGCTAAAGGTGCTAAGAAATAAGACTATAAATACTATACTTAAAAGTATGACAAGGACAATATCGTATCTAAAATATGACACAATTTAATTGCACAAACGATAATAACAGATAAAAACGGACGTCTCCGTAAGTGAAACTTCTTAAGTTGCCGCCATATAAATGTTGCAATGGCAAAAAGAGTTTGTGGTGTAAGTATAAACAGTCCAGTGTACACTTTCAGTATTTATATTACGTGTTGGTTTGCTAGCAAACAAGGGCTTACCCCAGACTTTCTACTCGATGTTCTCTGTGGGTTAGTTACAGCCGTATGCGTGATGACGTCACTTATGTGGGCGCTGTCCCAAACGAGCTCTCTGATTGGTCCAAATTTGGAACCAGCCAACAGCGGTAGTGATGACTCTTTTATCTAGAGTATAGCGATCATCCGATGACAGGTACCTGCTCTTAGTGCTAGGTAGCACGCAAGGTACAAAAATAAATGGTGTAAGTAAACTTGATTATCCGATAAGGAGTTCAGAGAGTTAGTTGCACAGTCTTTCCAATAGCTAATTATATTAGCGTAATTGCACAATCCTCATGAACTCTGTGGTAGCTCCAGCTACATATAGTGAATCTCAGTAGTTGTTGCAGCACATCAACGCGTTTCTCCCTCTACAGGGCTTTCTCAAGAGGAATGATCTGCAACAGGTGTATCTTCATTTAAAGGTGTAGCTTGCTTCTCATTGGTTATAAAACACCTGGGAGTGTTACCTAAGGCGGTCTTGATATTTTAAGATGGTATTGACAAGCAACCAGATAGCTACTTCACATTAATATAACAGAGGTGATCCCTATAAGTAAATTTCACAGAGTTCCCTTAAAAGTGATCGTTATAGTAAATATTGTGTCTTTTAGACAATATCTCAATCATTTCTGTTAAAATATATATTAAAAACATTTCTTAAAAACATTTATTAAAAACATTTATAAAAACAATGAGTACTTCGACATTATTATATTTTATTAGTTAGAATTAATTCACATCTTTATATATTTTTATTTTTTATTTTTTGTTTACACATTATGTCCTCCCCTTCTAATATGGAGGACATCTTTTCATTTAGAGAACACTTGTATAAGGAACTACACAATCACAAAGGAGATGATAATAACATAGATTTGGAATATGAAAGTCTAGAAGAAATTTTAATTAAACTAGAAAAACTCCTAACTAAAGAACTGAAACAAAAAACTGAGATTATTTTTCTAAATAAATACACTGTGAAAAATCTAATCCCAAAAGGTCTAACATTGACTAAGACTTGTGCCTTTCCCCTTAAAGAGAATTTCCAAAGAGAATGGGAAGAAGTACTATCTAAAGCTTCAGTTGATTTAATGGAGATCCTAAAAAGATCTAGGAAGGATACTCTAGTAGATCTAGAAAAAGAAATATTAGAAATTAAAGATAAACTTAAAGATAAGAAATCCCTATCTCTTAAAGAAAAACAAAAAGATATGATTGAAAGATTAAATACTTTAAATAAGGATATTTTGAAAACCAAGTGGAAGAAATTAGAGAGAGATACTAAAAAAACGGATTTAAATATCAATAGTGATACTAATTTGAGGGAGTCTAATACCCCTAAGGAAAATTGGACAATAGTTAACCATAATAAAAAGAAAGAAAAAAGGAATTACAATTCATTCAGACCTAACACCTATGATTATAGAGAGAGAGACAATAGAGATTCGAATAGAGATCCTAATAGACCATGGAGACTGAATTACTCATATCACAATAGAGTATATAATGATAAGTACTATAATTATAGGAACTACAACACATATGATAATAGAAATAATTATCACACTGAAGGCAGATATAATGATTATACTCATTATCCAGACAGAGAGGCACCTTCCCGTACAAATAAACCCATTTGGGGTAAGAAAGAGAGATGGGAGACACCTATAAGAAATAGATTCTCACCCCTGGTTCATGTAACAGAGAGAACCAGACATAGGGAAGCTGACACTCCTTTTTTAGTGAACAGCCCTCCAAGGGAGGGCACCTCAAAAGATCTTCTGGGAAACAACCAGACAAGTGTATGGGGACAATATCCACAACAACAAAAAACAAAAAAGACCTCTAGAGGAACAAGAGGGAGTGGGATCAGCACAAGAAGCAAAAAGAGGGAGATAAATATAAATGGAGTTTTCAATATCAGTAATACCACACTACAGGATGAGGAAACAAAGATTTTAAGCTATGGCCTCTCTTTTGCCCCGAGTGTTAGACTAAACAAATTCAATACACATATCCATATAAAGAAATTTATTAGGAACCTCACCCTCAAAAGATTTTTCATGAAAAGCCCCCTTGAGAGAATGTCTACGACTAAAGATAAAATAAAAGAAGATAATTTTATTCATACCAGCTTAAAACCCAAATCGACATTTAATCCTGTCTCCGCTAAGGGAACTCACCTTGAAACTTTTGAACAAATGGTTCTAAAAGATCTAAAGAGTAGTAAACCATCAAAATTCATGAAAACTAACATGACTAAAAAAGAGACCCTCATTCTGGATAATTTGAAAAAGAACCATAAGATAACCATCAAGCCTGCCGATAAGGGCAGCGGGATTGTGGTTATGGATACAAGTTATTATGATACAGAGTCTTTAAGACTATTGAATGATAATAAAACTTATAAAAAACTTGATCTAAACCCTACGAACAAGTTTGCTGCTCTCTTAAAAAGGCTTATAAGAGAAGGTAGAGATTTAGGGATTTTAAATGAGAGGGAGGTGGAATACCTGGACCCCACTCATCCTAGGGTCCCGGTGTTCTACTTCCTTCCGAAAATACATAAGAACCTCACTCAACCACCAGGGAGACCGATTATTTCGGGCATAGGGGCATTATCCTCCAATCTCTCACAATATGTGGACACTTTCCTGCAAAAGTATGTAAGGAATTTGGACTCATATTTGAGGGATTCCACCCAGGTCCTAAATATTCTGGAACAAATTGTTTTGGGAGGATGATTTCATCCTAGTGACTGGAGATATTACTTCTCTCTATACAGTAATTGACCATGCCAAAGGGATTTCAGCTATTAAAAAATATTTAGATAATGATCCAGAGATGAGACCAGAACAAAAAGAATTCTTATTAAAAAGTATTTTGTTTATATTGAACATGTATAATAATAAATTCTACTTGCAAATAGAGGGTACGGCTATGGGCACGAGGTTCGCGCCAAGTTACGCCAACTTATTTGTTGGCAACTGGGAGGAGTCCTTCCAATCGGGTAACTATGGCGCGGACCTCGTGCTCTATAGACGGTACATAGATGACGTCTTGTTGATATGGAGAGGGTCTGAATCAAATCTACTAAAATTGTTTTCTGATATGAACTCTAATGATAAAGGTCTCATATTCACCTTTAATCATAGTAAAGATAAGGCTGTCTTTCTAGATTTAGAAATTATGACCATTAACCAAAATATAGAAACAAGAACACATTTTAAAGAGGTCAACTCTAACAGCTTTATTCATTCTAAAAGTTGTCATCTCCAGCAATGGAAGGACAACATCCCTGTGGGCCAAAGTCTGAGAGTGAGAAAAAATTGCTCCAGAATCTCAGACTTTGAATACCAAATAGAGTCCTTAATTGAAAAATTCAGAGATAAGGGATATGATGAGGAAGTTGTCAATAGGGCTGTAACAAGAGCAAGGAATACTGACAGAAAGAGCCTCCTCACATATAAACAAAAGACAACCAAAGATAATTCAGATTTAATTGACGTCCCATTTATAACAGAATACAATGTAGATCATGGCATCATGAGAAGAATTCTAAATAAACACTGGGCCATCCTAAAAGCTGACCCAGTATTAGGAGATGCACTCCCTCATAAACCCAGACTAATTTTTAAAAAGACAAAAAACTTTAAAACAATACTTGCGCCTAGTTCACGTAAGATAAATCAGAAAACAAATTTTATACAAAAAGATTTACAAGGGGGAAAAATATCAGGTTTCTTCCCTTGCTATTCATGCAAGGCCTGCACACATAGTGACAAAAGGAAAGCTATCACTATTCCAAATTCAGGAGAAGAAATCTCTATTAAAGAATGCATTAGATGCACCACAAAGGGGGTAATCTATATTCTTAAATGCACATGCAACTTGTTTTATTTTGGAGAGACTAAGCGTATGATCAAAGATAGGATAAGAGAACATCTATTATGTATTGAGAAGGGAGTGATAGACACTAATCTATATAGGCACTTTAAATCTGTACACAAGGGCAATACTAAAGATTTAAAGTATTGGGGCATACTACAAGTTAAGCAGAATTGGAGGGGGGGGGGAATTTAGAAAAATTTCTGAAAATAAAAGAGGCAGAATTGATTTATAGACATAATACTCTGTTCCCGGCTGGTCTAAATTCTGAACTAGACATTTCCCCATTTCTATTGGATTAATAATAGATATGTAATGCACGTTTTTGCACTTTATTATTTGATACAGATAGTACCGATGTAGACCCACAATGTAACTATCTTCTAACTATATTCTAAGTACTCATTGTTTTTAATAAATGTTTTTAATAAATGTTTTTAAGAAATGTTTTTAATATATATTTTAACAGAAATGATTGAGATATTGTCTAAAAGACACAATATTTACTATAACGATCACTTTTAAGGGAACTCTGTGAAATTTATTTATAGGGATCACCTCTGTTATATTAATGTGAAGTAGCTATCTGGTTGCTTGTCAATACCATCTTAAAATATCAAGACCGCCTTAGGTAACACTCCCAGGTGTTTTATAACCAATGAGAAGCAAGCTACACCTTTAAATGAAGATACACCTGTTGCAGATCATTCATCTTGAGAAAGCCCTGTAGAGGGAGAAACGCGTTGATGTGCTGCAACAACTACTGAGATTCACTATATATAGCTGGAGCTACCACAGAGTTCATGAGGATTGTGCAATTACGCTAATATAATTAGCTATTGGAAAGACTGTGCAACTAACTCTCTGAACTCCTTATCGGATAATCAAGTTTACTTACACCATTTATTTTTGTACCTTGCGTGCTACCTAGCACTAAGAGCAGGTACCTGTCATCGGATGATCGCTATACTCTAGATAAAAGAGTCATCACTACCGCTGTTGGCTGGTTCCGAATTTGGACCAATCAGAGAGCTCGTTTGGGACAGCGCCCACATAAGTGACGTCATCACGCATACGGCTGTAACTAACCCACAGAGAACATCGAGTAGAAAGTCTGGGGTAAGCCTTTGTTTGCTAGCAAACCAACACGTAATATAAATACTGAAAGTGTACACTGGACTGTTTATACTTACACCACAAACTCTTTTTGCCATTGCAACATTTATATGGCGGCAACTTAAGAAGTTTCACTTACGGAGACGTCCGTTTTTATCTGTTATCGTTTGTGCAATTAAATTGTGTCATATTTTAGATACGATATTGTCCTTGTCATACTTTTAAGTATAGTATTTATAGTCTTATTTCTTAGCACCTTTAGCTGTAGCGCTCCTGATTCACTCCCCCCTTTTTAACTTTCCAATATACTTTTATTATCTAATTTGCTTCATTCTTTTGGTGTTATTTTTTGAAGCTACAGCAACACATTAATGAGAGCTATTTGAATTGCATTAGGTGAGCCTTTAACATGAGGCATATATGTGCAGACAACAATCAGCAGTTCCTGAGCCTACCTAGGTATCCTTTTCAACAACGGATACCAAGAGAACAAAGCAAATTAGATAGAAGAAAATTGTTTAAAATCACATGCTCTTTCTGAATCAGGAAAGAAAACATATGGGTTTCATGTCCCTTTAATCTCAATACTTTTTAAGGATATATATATATATATATATATATATATATATATATATATATATATATATATATATATTGATAGATAGATAGATAGATGTGATTTTATTTTAGCTGTGAGCTAGCTGGTGAGTGCTGGGTGTTTCTATGTGTTGTATTACTTTTTGTTTGTAATCCCCCTTGGTTCTTGCACCCATTCCGGACTGGGGTTAACTGCCTGTGGCTCTGGTGACATCACAGCTTTTTTGGAGTGCTATTTAGCACCCAGGGCTGGATGTTGCTGAGTCACAAGATGTGTACCTGGTCCGGTCTTGGAGTGCAGTTCCCTTCCATGTTTTGTATTTTCTCTGGGTGATTACATCCACCTGTGCACCCCTTCTTTGTTCTCAGTCTGTTTGGCTTTGTGAGCTCGCATGATGGTGTGGCTGGGTGTTTCTATGTGTTGTATTACTTTTTGTTTGTAATCCCCCTTGGTTCTTGCACCCATTCCCGACTGGGGTTAACTGCCTGTGGCTCTGGTGACATCACAGCTTTTTTGGAGTGCTATTTAGCACCCAGGGCTGGATGTTGCTGAGTCACAAGATGTGTACCTGGTCCGGTCTTGGAGTGCAGTTCCTTTCCATGTTTTATATATATATATTTGGTATGCACAATATAATTATTGTTGGGTGTAACGTCCCTATAAAAGACTTACACTATATGCCCTGTGTATAAAAGGTAGAACTCATGGAGAACAAATAAAATGACCTCATGAATACATATTATGGCAATGGTCTCACTGTATTTGGCCTTTGTATAAATAGACTTGACAGTTTGCAGATGTTACAGATAGGTGTGAATTAATGCTGTATGTTATTGCAGTGAGATCAGACATCAGAGTGCTGAACGCTACACCTTTAACCCTCACACCCTGTGAGACCGCTGAGTCTGCTGCTCTCCCAGACCTGGCTGCCCGTTCCTTCCATCACGTCACCGTCATGCCTTAACCATGAGCTTTGTTTTGGAATCAGTTTAATCTCTGTGCTAAGAAAACAAATAAGAGTTAAAAACACAAGTGAGAGATTAGATGCTGAGCCCCTGCCACTGAGACTTATGATCTAGAAAAGCTCATGAATTGAGAGACCAAAAAATGGGCATTTAAAACAAAATTTAAATACACGTTAGTGCATTTCAATGTTGTATACAAATATTTTTTTGCAATACGCTTGTATTAAATTATAAAGTAAGTGTCTCTTATTAACATAAAGCACATTAGTGAACTCATCTCAAGGTAAACATTTACTTTTGAACAATCCCACAGACTAGAGAGGTTTAGTGAATCGGGCGCTTGGTGTTTGCAGTGCTCTGGGTAAGACATATTTGTGGGGGCACACAGCCCCATATTCTCTAGCATCAACGTGATAGTGGGTCATCTCAAACAACTGGTGCTGTTGCACTAAATGTCAGTATAAATGATAAAGTGATTGACATGCCCATGCTGATTATAGCTACCAATCCTTAGCGCCTGTAATTTTATCACTATATTGATCCTTTAAGCATATTTTACTACAAATACAGAGTCCCTTTAATGGGACATAAAAGTGCAAGAAGAAAATATGCTACTATGTTTGAGCATTTTATGATTGCTCTGTTGCTTGCATATAACTATACTATGGGCCGGATTTACCATATGCAGGGGGCGGCATTGCAGAAGCGTTTATTGTGAACATTTTTTGCAATATTAAATGCCAACAGCGTATGCTGTCGGCATTTAGCAATGCCGGGCAGACATGATTCGCTACAGCGAATTATGTCCGCCCGGCAAATGTAAATAGACCCCCTCATGTCCAAAAGTATGTGGACACTAACCATCACACCTATATTTTGAACATCCTATTGGAAAGCTATGGGCATCAATATGGAATTGACCCCCTGACTTTTCACTATAACAGCCACCATTTTTCTAGATTTTGGAGTGTGTCTTTAGGAATTTGTACCCATTGAGCAAAAAAGAGCATTTGTGAGGTCAGACACTGATGCTGAATGAGGTCTGGCTTGTAATGAGCAATCCAATCCATCCCAAAGATATTCTATGGGGTTGATGTCAGGGCTCTGTGCAGGCCACTTAAACCAAACTTGTAAAACCATGCCTTTATGGTCGTTGCTTTGTGCACAGCGGCACAGTCATGCTGAAAAAGTAAAGGGCCTTCCCCAAGCTGCTGTGTCAAAGTTGGAAGCACCCAATTGTCTAAAATGTCTTTGTATCCTGTAGCATTAAAAGGATAGTAAAGTCCAAATTAAACTTTTAAGATTCAGATAGGGCATGCAATTTTAAACAACTTTCTTATTTACTTTTATTATCAAATTTGCTTTGTTCTCTTGGTATTCTTAGTTGAAAGCTAAACCTTGGTAGGCTCATATGCTAATTTCTAAGCCCTTGAAGGCCACCTCTTCTCTAAATGCATTTGACAGTTTTCACAGCTAGAGGGAGTTACTTCATGTGTTTCATATAAATAAAATTGTGCTCACGCGCGTAATGTTATTTAAGAATCAGCACTAATTGCCTGAAATGCAAGTCTGTCAAAAGTTCTGAGATAGGGAGGCAGTCAGCAGAAGCTTAGATACAAGGTAATTACAGAGGTAAAAAGTATATTTCTATAACAGTGTATGCAAAACTGGGGAATGGTAAATAAAGGGATTTTCTATCTTTTTAAACAATAACATTTTTGGTGTTTACTATCCCAACCCCTTGAGTGCTAACGACGGCTCTGAGTCGTTGCAAATTGTCTCAGTCAGGTGCTAACGACGGCTCAGAGCCGTCGCTAGCACTCTCCCACCTTGAGGGAGATCTGGGGGCTCCCACCCCACTCCTACCCCGGCTTGGGGATCTGAAAAAAAAAGTTTAAAAAATATATATTTTAAAAAATAAAAAAAAACTCAAATCAGCTTAGCACGCAGATGGGAAAGTGCTTAGCACTCAAAGGGTTAAGTTGACCCTTCACTAAAACTAGGGGGTCTAGTCCAAACTGAAGTGCTAATGTTGTTTCCAGAGGCAGAATTGAAACTCTGTATTGAGTGATGAAACAGATGGCAGGTGATTTTTACAGGTGTCATCACTTTGCAACCCGCTCTGTGAGTTTGTGTGATCTCCCATGTCTTGGCTGGGCTGGTTTTGTACTGCCAATGTTTGTCTATAAAGATTTTGTAGATATGTGCTGGATTTTATATACATGTTAGCAATAGGTGTGGCCGAAACACCTGAAACTGAATTATTATTAAGGAATAAACAGCTAGATTACGAGTTTGGCGTTATGAGTGAAAAAGCAGCATTATGGCCCATAACGCTTCATTTTCCTTAACGCTGCTATTACAAGTCTTGTCGGTATAGGTATACCGCACACCTTTTAGCCTGTCACGCAACGTCAGTACCGCACTTTTAAAAATTCAATGGGACTCCCATAGCGCCGGTATTACAAGTTTGCCTGGGAGGCCAAAAAAGTGAGCGGTACACTCTATAACCACAAGATCCGTACCGCCATCTAAAGAAAATAATTATGAGTTTTACATTACAAAGCTATAAAACTCATAACTAAAGTGTTAAAAAGTACATTAACACCCATAAACTACCTATTAACCCCTAAACCAAGGCCCTCCCGCATTGCAAACACTATAATAAATTTATTGACCCCTAATCTGCCGCTCCGGACAGCGCCGCCACTATAATAAACCTATTAACCCCTAAAGCGCTGCCCTCCCGCATCGCAAACACTATTTAAATATAATTAACCCCTAATCTGCCGTCCGCCCATACTGCCACTGTAATAAACCTATTAACCCCTAAACCGCAAGCCCCCCACAACGAGATATACTAAAATAAACTATTAACCCCTAAACCGAAAGCCCCCACAATGAAATATACTAAAATAAACTATTAACCCCTAAACCTAATGCCCCCCTAACTTTATATTAAAATTACAATTTCCCTATCTTAAATTAAATTAAAACTTACCTGTCAAATTAAATAAATTAATTTTAAACTAACAATTAAACTACAATTAAACTAACTACCAATTAAACTAAACTACACATTAAAAAATCCTAACACTACTCTAAATATTACAAAAAGTATCTAATTACAAAAATAAAATAACTAAATTAAAAAAAAACACAAACACTAAATTACGAAAAATAAGACACAAATGATCAAAAATAAAAAAAGAATTACACCTAATCTAATAGCCCTATCAAAATAAAAAAAGCCCCCCCCAAATAAAAAAAACCCGTAGCCTACAATAAACTACCAATGGCCCTTAAAAGGACCTTTTGTGGGGCATTGCCCCAAAGATAACAGCTCTTTTACCTGTAAAACAAAAAAAATACAACCCCCCCCCCCCAACAGTAAAACACACCACCCCCACAACCAATCTAAAAAACCATGCACTTGTGTAACATATTTCCATTAGCCGGCGAAGTCATCATCTATGCAGCAAGAAGTCTTCATCAAGGCGGCCTCTTGGATCTTCATCCAGCCGGCGAAGTCCTCTTCCAGGTGGCAAGAAGTCTTCATCCAGACGGCATCTTCTATCTTCATCTATCCGGTACGGAGCGGGTCCATCCTGAATACATCCGGAGCGGAGCATCCTCTTCATACGGTCTCCGCCGTAAACTGGAACTTCAATGCAAGTGACGTCATCCAAGATGGTGCCCCTTGCATTCCTATTGGCTGAAAGATTTCAATCAGCCAATAGGATTAGAGCTGCTAAAATCCTATTGGCTGTTCCAATCATCCAATAAGATTACAGCTGCTAAAATCCTATTGGCTGTTCCATTCAGCCAATTGGATTGAGCTCTCATCCTATTGGCTGATTGGAACAGCCAATAGGATTTTAGCAGCTCTAATCCTATTGGCTGATTGAAAATTTCTTGGATGACGTCACTTGCATTAGTTCCAGTGTACGGCGGAGTTGGAAGATGCCGTCTGGATGAGGACTTCGCTGGCTGGCTGAAGATGGAAGAGGCCGCCGGGATGAAGACTTCTTGCCGCCTGGATGAGGACTTTGCCGGCTGGATGGATCCTCGGGGGTTAGTGTTAGTTTTTTTTTTAAGGGTTTTTTGGGTGGGTTTTATTTTTAGTTTAGGGTCTGCGCATGTAAAAGAGCTGAATGCCCATACAAATGCCCTTTTCAGGGCAATGGGTAGCTTAGGTTTTTTTAGATAGTTATTTTATTTGGGCGGGTTGGTTGTGGGTGTGGTGGGTTTTACTGTTGGGGGGGTGTTTGTATTTTTTTTACAGGTAAAAGCTGTTATCTTTGGGGCAATGCCCCACAAAAGGCCCTTTTAAGGGCCATTGGTAGTTTATTATAGGCTAGGTTTTTTTTATTTTGGGGGGGGCTTTTTATTTTGATAGGGCTATTAGATTAGGTGTAATTCTTTTTTATTTTTGATCATTTGTTTCTTATTTTTTGTAATTTAGTGTTTGTTTTTTATGTAATTTAGTTATTTTTATTTTTAGTAATTTTAGTGTTTATTATTTTTTGTAATGTTAGGTTTTAGTGTAAGGCAGGTTAGGTTTTATTTCACAGGTAAGTTTGTATTTATTTTAACTATGTAGTTAGTAAATAGTTATTAACTATTTACTAACTAGTCTACCTAGTTAAAATAAATACAATCTTACCTGTGAAATAAAAATAAAACCTAAGCTAGCTACAATATAACTATTGTAGCTAGCTTAGGTTTTATTTCACAGGTAAGTTTGTATTTAGTTTAAAATAGGAATTATTTAGTTAATAATTGTAACTTTAGTTTAGCTGTATTTTAATTATGTTGACGTTAGGGGGTGTTAGGCTTAGGGTTACGTTAGGGTTAGGTTAGGGTTAGGTTTAGGGGTTAATGGATTTATTTAGTGGTAGTGATGTGGGAGGCCAGAAGTTTAGGGGTTAATAACTTTAGTAGATTAGGGGTTAATAGTTTTATGTAGGTGGCGGCGATGTTAAGGGTAGCAGATTAGGGGTTAATAACTGTATGTAGGTGACAATGATATCGAGGTCGGCAGATTAGGGGTTAATAACTGTATGTAGGTGGCGGTGGTGTCGGGGGTAGCAGATTAGGGGTGTTTAGACTCGGGTTTATGTTAGGGTGTTAGGTTTAAACGTAACTTTTTATTTCCCCATAGACATCAATGGGGTTGCGTTACGGAGCTTTTGTTTCCACAATCGCAGGTGTTAGGCTTTTTTTTGTTGGCTCTCCCCATTGATGTCTATGGGGAAATCGTGCACGAGCACGTCAAAGCAGCGCTTGTTTTCGATGCGGTATGGAGTGCAACGCAACCATTTCGCCCGCACAAGCCTGCTTTTTTAAAACTCGTAATACCAGCGCTATAGGGAGGTCAAATAATGCCGCTTTTGTGGCGGTCGTTAAAATCCCTATAGCGCTCAAAACTCGTAATCTAGCTGATAGTGTTTAAGTTTAACCTCTGAAAATTAATTAAAGGGCATTTCAGTTTTAAATAGAAGCACTTGTGTAACATATTTCCATTAGCAAAAATACTTCTAGTAAAAGTTATCACTGCTTCAGCGTCATATACACATATGGCTTGTGTGACTAAAGGATCAGGATTCAGACACCATTTTTCCGCAGATACACCGAGATTACGAGTTTTGCGGTAACAGGGGTGCGTTGCTAACGAGCATTTTTTTTCACCGGTCACTTAAGACAACGCTGGTATTACAGGTTTTTTTAAACCAGCGTTAGCCGCAAAAAGGTGAGCGTAGAGCAAAATTTAGCTCCACATCTCACCTCAATACCAGCGTTGCTTACGGTAGCGGTGAGCTGGCTTTCCCCATAGGAATCAATGGGGCAGAATCGGCTGAAAAAAACCCTAACACCTGCAAAAAAGCAGCGTTCAGCTTCTAATGTAGCCCCATTGATTCCTATTGGGAAATAAAAGTTATGTCTACACCTAACACCCTAACATGAACCCCGAGTCTAAACACCCCTAATCTTACACTCATTAACCCCTAATCTGCCGCCCCTGACATTGCTGACACCTACATTATATTATTAACCCCTAATCTGCCGCTCCGGACACCGCTTCCACCTACATTATCCCTATGAACCCCTAATCTGCTGCCCCCAACATCGCTGACACCTACTTTTTATTTATTAACCCCTACTCTGCCGCCCCCAATGTCGCCGCCACCTAGCTACACTAATTAACCCCTAATCTGCCGCCGCCAACGTCGCCGCCACTATAATAAAGTTATTAACCCCTAAATCTAAGTCTAACCCTAACACCCCCCCCCCAACTTAAATATAATTTTAAATAATCTAAATAAAATTACTATTATTAACTAAATTATTCTTATTTAAAACTAAATACTTATCTATAAAATAAACCCTAAGCTAGCTACAGTATAACTAATAGTTACATTTGTAGCTAGTTTAGGATTTATTTTTATTTTACAGGCAACTTTGTATTTATTTTAACTGGGTACAATAGTTATTAAATAGTTATTAACTATTTAATAGCTACCTAGTTAAAATAAATTCAAATTTACCTGTAAAATAAATCCTAACCTAAGTTACAATTACACCTAACACTACACTATCATTAAATAAAATAACTAAATTACCTACAATTAATTACAATTAAATTAAATAAACTAAAGTACGAAAAAACAAACACTAAATTACAGAAAAAAATAAAATAATTACAAAAATTTTAAACTAATTACACCTAATCTAATCCCCCTAATAAAATAAAAAGCCCCCAAAATAATAAAAATCCCTACCCTATACTAAATTACAAATAGCCCTTAAAAGGGTTTTTTGCGGGGCATTGCCCCAAAGTAATCAGCTCTTTTACCTGTAAAAAAAAAATACAATATCCCCCCAACATTAAAACCCACCACCCACACACCCAACCCTACTCTAAAACCCACCCAGTCCCCCCTTAATAAAACCTAACACTAACCCCTTGAAGATCACCCTACCGTGAGACGTCTTCACCCAGCCGGGCACAAGTGGTCCTCCAGAGGGGCAGAAGTCTGCATCCGATCCGGGCAGATGAGGATCTCCAGACGGGCAGAAGTCTTCATCCAGGCGGCATCTTCTATCTTCATCCATCCGGAGCGGGTCCATCTTGAAGCCAGCCGACGCGGAGCATCCATCCAGACCGACGACTACAAGACGAATGACGGTTCCTTCAAATGACGTCATCCAAGATTGCGTCCCTTGAATTCCAATTGGCTGATAGGATTCTATCAGCCAATCGGAATTAAGGTAGGAAAATCCTATTGGCTGATCCAATCAGCCAATAGGATTGAGCTTGCATTCTATTGGCTGATTGGAACAGCCAATAGAATGCAAGCTTAATCCTATTGGCTGATTGGATCAGCCAATAGGATTGAACTTCAATCCTACTGGCTGATTGCATCAGCCAATAGAATTTTTCCTACCTTAATTCCGATTGGCTGATAGAATCCTATCAGCCAATCGGAATTCAAGGGACGCCATCTTGGATGACGTCATTCAAAGGAACCGTCATTCGTCATGTAGTCGTCGGTCTGGATGGATGCTCCGCGTCGGCTGGCTTCAAGATGGACCCGCTCCGCTCCGAATGGATGAAGATAGAAGATGCCGCCTGGATGAAGACTTCTGCCCATCTGGAGGTCCTCTTCTGCCCGGATCGGATGAAGACTTCTTCCCCTCTGGAGGACCACTTGTACCCGGCTGGGTGAAGATATCTCACGGTAGGGTGATTTTCAAGGGGGTAGTGTTAGATTTTATTAAGGGGGGATTGGGTGGGTTTTAGAGTAGGGTTGGGTGTGTGGGTGGTGGGTTTTAATGTTGGAGGGGTATTGTATTTTTTTTACAGGTAAAAGAGCTGATTACTTTGGGGCAATGGCCCGCAAAAGGCCCTTTAAAAGGCTATTTGTAACTTAGTATAGGGTAGTGATTTTATTATTTTGGGGGGCTTTTTTATTTTATTAGGGGGATTAGATTAGGTGTAATTAGTTTAAAATTCTTGTAATTATTTTATTTTTTTCTGTAATTTAGTGGGGTTTTTTTTCGTACTTTAGTTTATTTTAATTTAATTGTAATTAATTGTAGGTAATTTAGTTAATTTATTTAATGATAGTGTAGTGTTAGGTGTAATTGTAACTTAGGTTAGGATTTATTTTACAGGTAAATGTGTACTTATTTTAACAAGGTAGCTATTAAATAGTTAATAACTATTTAATAACTATTGTACCAAGTTAAAATAAATACAAAGTTGCCTGTAAAATAAAAACAAATCTTAAACTAGCTACAAATGTAACTATTAGTTATATTGTAGCTAGCTTAGGGTTTATTTTATAGGTAAGTATTTAGTTTTAAATAAGAAATTAGTTAATGATAGTAATTTTATTTTGTTTTATTTAAATTATATTTAAGTTAGAGGGGGTTAGGGTTAGGGTTAGACTTAGGTTTAGGGGTTAATAAATTTAATAAAGTAGCGGCGACGTTGGGGGCGACAGATTAGGGGTTAATAAATGTAGGTAGGTGTCGGCAATGTTAGGGACGGCAGATTAGTGGTTAATAAAATGTAACTAGTGTTTGCAAGGCGGGAATGCGGCGGTTTAGGGGTTAATATATTTATTAAAGTGGCGGTGATGTCCGGTCGGCAGATTAGGGGTTAAAAACTTTAAGTGTTTCCGATGGGGGGGGGGGGGGGGCTCGGTTTAGGGGTTAATAGGTCGTTTATGGGTGTTAGTGTACTTTTTAGCACTTTAGTTAAGAGTTTTATGTTACGGCGTTAGCCCATAAAACTCTTAACTACTGACTTTTAAATGCGATAGGAGTCTTGACAGGAGAGGGTCTACCGCTCACTTCTTCCAAGACTCGTAATACCGGCGTTAGGCAAGTCCCATTGAAAAGGTAGGATACGCAATTTATGTAAGGGGATTTGCGGTAAGCTCGAGTTGTGAAAGAAAAGTGAGCGGTACACCTGTACCTGCCAGACTCGTAATACCAGCGAGCATTAAAAAGCAGCGTTGGGACCTCTCAACGCTGCTTTTTAAGGCTAACGCAAGACTCGTAATCTCGCCGATAGTGTTTTGTGTCAATTAAAGGGACATGAAACCCACGTTTTTTCTTTCATGGTTCAGATAGATCATACAACGTTAAGCAACTTTTCAATGTACTTCTATGATCAAATTTGCTTTATTCTTTTGGTAACCTTTGCTGAATAAGCAGCAATGCAAACCTGCAGCAATGAAATGCTAACACATGAAAGTGCACAAATAAAATGCTCTTTTTTTAGAACATTGTATTATTGCACTGTTACTTGCATTTAACTATGTGTTTAACTCCTACAAAAGGCCATTAAATCAGCTCCAGAGACAAAGATAAAAGGAGACTATGTGCAACCAACAATCAACAGCTACCTCTCATTAATGCTTTGCTGCCCAAGCGCCTACCTCTCAGTAATGCTTTGCTGCCCAAGCGCCTACCTCTCAGTAATGCTTTGCTGCCCAAGCGCCTACCTCTCAGTAATGCTTTGCTGCCCAAGTGCCTACCTCTCAGTAATGCTTTGCTGCCCAAGCGCCTACCTCTCAGTAATGCTTTGCTGCCCAAGCGCCTACCTCTCAGTAATGCTTTGCTGCCCAAGTGCCTACCTCTCAGTAATGCTTTGCTGCCCAAGCGCCTACCTCTCAGTAATGCTTTGCTGCCCAAGCGCCTACCTCTCAGTAATGCTTTGCTGCCCAAGCGCCTACCTCTCATTAATGCTTTGCTGCCCAAGCGCCTACCTCTCAGTAATGCTTTGCTGCCCAAGCGCCTACCTCTCATTAATGCTTTGCTGCCCAAGCGCCTACCTCTCAGTAATGCTTTGCTGCCCAAGCGCCTACCTCTCATTAATGCTTTGCTGCGCAAGCGCCTACCTCTCAGTAATGCTTTTTTAACACAAAAAACCCCAAAGAAATTTAATAAAAGAAGTAATTTGAAAGTTGTTTAAATGTCTTTGCTTTATCTGGGTTTCATGTCCCTTTAATCCTTAGCACAATGTTGTTGCTCAACTGTCTTGAGATGAGCAACTATAGCCATTGAAGATGTTTGCCGTGTTTGTAAACTACGTAAATATTTCTATTTTCTTTTTCTTTTTTTAAATTTATGTCATTTGCTAAAGGGATATGAAACCCAAAAATGTTATTTTGTGATTTAGAAAGAACATACAATTTTAAAAAATATTTCCAATTGATTTCTATTATCAAATGTACTTTGTTCCCTTGGTGTTCTTTGTTAAAGAGATACATAGGTATGCATCTGGAGCACTACATGGCAGAAAATATTGCTGCCATCTAGTACTCAAATGGATAACATTTTTGCAATACTGTTGCCATATAGTACTCTAGACACTGCTTTTCAACAAAAGATACCAAGAGAATGAAAACAATTAATAATAAAAGCAAATTAGCAAGTTGTATGCTTTATCTGAATCATGAAAGAAGCATTTGGGGTTTCATAGCCCTTTAAGCTTTAAAATGTCCACATAAGAATAGAGCATCTGGAGCAGCCATATGTTAAAGACACATCTGGAAGGGATTAGCAAGGTGTTGATTTAGGTCTTCTAGGCACATGTGAAGGTCATGTAAGATGCATCCCAAGGTTATGAGACCGGACTCTCTATGCATCTTAAATGGATGTTTAAAGGGAAGCTCAACTTTAATTAATATAAGCCCGGTTTTTTAAAATACTATTAAAAACAGGGGCACTTTCATTCATTCATCAAAGTTTACAAAGCAGCCATTTTGTTTAAAAACTTAGCTCTCTCCTCTTCACAGCCGGAGCAGCTTCCCCCACCAGCAATACCTCTCTTCTTACGTCGGCTATGAAGAATCTGGCTTCCTCCAATCATGGCATGGCCTCAGGCAATGTTTGCTCTAGGGGGGCGTAAGCTGACGTATGAAGAGAGGATCTCCGTGCAGGGGAAGCTGCTCCGGCTGTGAAGAGGAGAAAGGTAAGTTTTTAAACAAAATGGCTGCTTTATAAACTTTGAATGAAAGTGTCCCTGTTTTTAATGGTATTTTTAAAAAACGGGCTTTCATTCTTCAAAGTTGACCTTTTACTTTAAAGCACTTTTCTCCAACATAGGTGTGTCCGGTCCACGGCGTCATCCTTACTTGTGGGATATTCTCTTCCCCAACAGGAAATGGCAAAGAGCCCAGCAAAGCTGGTCACATGATCCCTCCTAGGCTCCGCCTACCCCAGTCATTCTCTTTGCCGTTGTACAGGCAACATCTCCACGGAGATGGCTTAGAGTTTTTTGCTTCTTCTGAGGCTATTTTTGGGAGAAAGGTTTTGCAAGCCGTGGTGCCTTCCATTTAGGTGACCTGATTTGCTCCCTCCCTTCATCCGTGTCCTAAAGCTTTGGTATTGGTTCCCACAAGTAAGGATGACGCCGTGGACCGGACACACCTATGTTGGAGAAAACAGAATTTATGTTTACCTGATAAATTTCTTTCTCCAACGGTGTGTCCGGTCCACGGCCCGCCCTGGTTTTTTCATCAGGTTTGATAATTTATTTTCTTTAACTACAGTCACCACGGTACCATATGGTTTCTCCTATGCAAATATTCCTCCTTAACGTCGGTCGAATGACTGGGGTAGGCGGAGCCTAGGAGGGATCATGTGACCAGCTTTGCTGGGCTCTTTGCCATTTCCTGTTGGGGAAGAGAATATCCCACAAGTAAGGATGACGCCGTGGACCGGACACACCGTTGGAGAAAGAAATTTATCAGGTAAACATAAATTCTGTTTTTGAAAATCACAGTTAATTAGGCATAATAAAAATGTTTCAATATAATTTGAGTTACATTTGTCAATAATTTAACTCTGAAATCTGTGTTGTTTTTTTAATATATTTCTATTGAACAAATAGTTGTATGTACCTTTAATGAGTTTTGGCATGGTGAATTCAAAACTATTTTATGTGTATGGCTAATTTTTTTATAGTACAAAATATATAAATGAAGACCCAATCTGAGTATATTGGTAATATAATATTTAAAGGGACATGAAACCCACCATTTTCTGTTTATTATTTTTCATGATTCAAATAGGGCATGTGATTTTATCAACTCTCCAACTTACTTCTTTTATCCAATTTGCTTCATTCTCTTATTATACATTTTTGAAGGAGCATCTATGCTCTACAGGGAGCTAGCTGAAGACATCTGGTGATCCAATGAAAAAAGAGGTATATTTGTGCTGCCACCAATTAAACTAGCTCCCAGTAATGCATTGTTGCCCCTGAGCCTACCTAGATATGCTTTTATATTAAGAATACCAAGATAATTAAAGGGCCATAATACCCAAATGTTTAATCACTTGAAAGTGATGCAGTATAGCTGTAAAAAGCGGACTATAAAATATCACCTGAACATCTCTATGTAAAAAAGAAAGATATTTTATCTCAAAAGATCCTCAGTAGCCACATCCCATTGTAAAGGACTTCTAAGCAGCAAATCAGTATGTCTGTCCCAGGACAGGCAAGGGAGTGAGCTTTCGTGCACACTCATCTTATTTCCCTATTCAGTGTAAGGAAGTTTACTATGAAGTCTCATGAGAGTTAAGTCAAATCTCATGAGATCACAGTAAAAGAGTTCATGACCTCAGCGCTGTTGATGCTGATTGGCTGCTGTTCATTTCTTCATTATTTTTTTTACCTGCAGCTGAGCAGCAGCTAAAGTATAACTTTTTACACAAAACTTACTCTGGTGAGCGGAGGAGATTGCGAGGTAAAATATCTTCCTTTTTTACATAGAGATTCTCAGGTGATATTTTCTTGTCAGCTTTTTACAGTTATACTGCATCAGTTTCAAGTGATTTAGCATAAGAGTATTATGTCCCTTTAAGCCATTTAGATAATAGAAGCAGATGAAAAAGTTTTTTTTAAATCACATGTTCTGTCTGAATCATGAAAGGACATTTTTGGGTTTCATGTCCCTTTAATGCCTAAAAATAGCATAGGATTATGAATAAACTGAATGAGTCCCACAATTTTGAAGAATGAATGGCAATCCTATTTTTGCATGAAACTGGAATATTGGGGCCTATAGTGCAATAGTTTTAATCCCATAAAATAGCAATAAGGAATATATGATTGTTGAGTTTCTGCTCACGTGTATTAGAATCCAATAAGCTCTAAATTAAATGCACATCAGTTTTTATGCTGTCAGGTAAACACAGTATTCAAGTATGTATATTGTATTTTTAAATACAAATATAAAAACAAAGCCATAAACAATACAAAATAAAGTCACTGAGGGCTCGATTCTATAAAGAGCTCTGGGCTGGTGAGATATGAAACCCCAAATTCTTTCTTTCTTTATTTGTATAGAGTCTACAATTTTATACAACTTTCCAATTTACTTCTTTTTATCAAATTTTCTTCATTCTCTTGGTATCCTTTGCTGAAGGAGCAACAATGCACCACTGACAGCTAGCTGAGCATATCTAGTCAGCCAATGACAAGAGACAAATGTGTGTAGTCACCAATCGCCAGCTTGCTTTCAGTAGTGTAGGATATGTACATATTATTTTTTTCTTTTAAATATTACTTTGAAATTCACTTCTATTTTCAAATAAAGTACATTTGAAAATAGAAGTGAATTTAAAAGTGTCTTAAAACGACATGCTCTGTCTGAATCATACAAGTATAATTTTGACTTTCCTATCCCTTTAAGAATGCTTGCCAGTCCTATTTCCCTGGTGGAATTTTCTAAATACACTTTTTACCCCAAAAACTAGGCGTCTCGTGTATACTGCCCTTTCATTTGGGAAGAAGATACATGCATTAAAAAAATGACCAAATATGCCAATAGCACTACTTTCTTTCAAGACAACTAAATTAATTCTGTAAAGAACTGAAAGGAAAAAAAATACCATTGTTAGCACTCATTTAGTCTTTCAATATTTGACAAATATCTCCTCTATGAAAGGGGATTTAAAACTTAACCATTATTAAAGTATATATTCAAATATTTATTTTAAAAAATGGTGAAACTTTAAAGACGCAAATGTATTCTCTATGAGTCAGGACCAAATATAAATAATCTATCAGGAGGTCAATATTAATGTTATTGAATACATATATCAAATAAAGATAGCAAGAGAATGAAGAAAATTTGATAATAGGAGAAAATTAGAAAGTTGCTTAAAATTGCATGCTCTATCTGAATCACGAAAGAAAGAAAATTTGGGTTCAGTGTCCCTTTAAGCTCTAGAACTAAAAATAGCTTGAAAACCAAATTCACACATGTGTTTATAGTTTTTCTTCCTGATCTATCAACAGTCAGTATTAATTAAAGATATATATAATGAGAGAAAGAGAGAAAATTAGGTTTATGCTATAGAACCCTTCAACAGTCAAATGGTAACAGCTAATTGAGACCTTAAAGGGACACTGTACCCAAAATTTTTCTTTCATGATTCAGATTGAGCTTGAAATTTTAAGCAACTTTCTAATTTACTCCTATTATCAAATGTTCTTCATTCTCTTGGTATCTTTATTTGAAATGCAAGAATGTAAGTTTAGATGCCGGCCCATTTTTGGTGAACAACCTGGGTTGTCCTTGCTGATTGGTGGATAAATTCATCCACCAATAAAAAAGTGCTGTCCCGAGTACTGAAACCAAAAAAAAGCTTAGATGCCTTCTTTTTCAAATAATGATAGCAAGAGAACGAAGAAAAATTGATAATAGGAGTAAATTAGAAAGTTGCTTAAAATTGCATGCTCTTTCTGAATTACAAAAGAAAAAAATTGGGTTCAGTGTCCCTTTAAGTCATTTTAAATTGCTTAAACAACAGACTTAAATCAAAAGTAATTATAGTTAGCTGAAGGTTCTTATGAGTATAAAAATAGTTGTTACAATGGTAAGGCTATACTGTACAATAGAAAAACTAAATATGCTATAGTTATAAAATTATAGGTTACAGTAGCATCCCAATAAGAAATGGAAGATATATCAAAGGTAAGCAAATTCTCAGTGGTATATCACATAATAAACAATAGCAGGAATAGTTTTGATAATGTAATATACCGGCATCACAAATTATAGTAAATTGTGGATTGTATTTGCAAGATAAACTGCAACTCAAGTCTCTGGGTACAATCAAGGAATACCAGAGAACTATAATTTGGTGGGGGGGGGGGGGGGGAGAAGATAGGAGTCAGGCGCTCAGTAGCAGAGCTCAGTAACATAGGGATTACGACATCCAGCTTGTATTAGGGGCTGGGAAGCTCCCAATAGGAGAACTATTTGTTATCCCATAGCAAATATCCGTCTTAATAGCTTACTGTCTGAAGTATAGTTACAGGGGTAGGGAGAACAAATTGGGCAAAGTTTAGAGATTATAATGAATTCAAGTGTCTACCACATTGTATCATCTGTTTATGTATAGCTCTATGTGAAAACAAGCGATTTGTACATATCTTATTTAGGACTAGCCAATATGAATAATGCTAGCTGATATACCAATCACAGTACAAGAAGCCAGTATTGCTCTAATAAATGTAATTGAAATATGCGGAGCCACATGGCACTCCCTCAAGGTATCGAACCAGCTATCATCATAGATAAGGCAACTTATAAGGAACACAACCTAAATGACTAACTCAAATGGCATATAAACATGTAACTATATAAAACATATTTCAATATTAAACGTATCCTAACCATAAACCATCGGCTGAAAACAAAGGATAGTAGAGCCAGAGTCCCCATAATGTCTAAAACTTTGAGGTTAACGAAGGCCAGTAGCAATGAGCCATTTTAATGGGTAACCATATGAGCCTACCCCACTTCTATTCTGTTCGTAATGCTGGACAAATTTACAGTGGCCAAGTTTCTTTTGTGGCAATGTGGAGTGCTCCAAGGAGATAAGATCATCAGTTGTTTCCTCTCACCTATAGAAGTCTTCGGGACTCTGCACAGGCCCCAAGGCGTATTGCAGATGGACCAAGGCAGTAGAGCAGATCTCAACATAGGTGCTTCTAGGTCCTGGATATGAGCGTAGGGGTTCCCCACAGCCGCAGGGATATTAAGTGAACCATTTACAGCAGGAAGTAATATTGTAACTACCCAGTTGTTCCTCAAGGTGTAGACTTGTTTTTTGTATGCAGTATGAGATCTCTTCAGGGGCTTTATATCTCTGTTCAGGTGTTGACATATGAGGCTCCGAGATGTCTGTCACCCATTCCATCTCCTGTATATTGCAGACACTCAAAGGTTCCAATGACGTTCTGACCCCACTATGTGTCTTGCAACTGGTCGTCAAATCTCTGTGTGCTTGCACAGTCGGGAGCGGCACCTGCCAGGGCCCTTTAGCATTGCCACCTCCACCATGCACGCCCGTAATAGTACATTTTACATCTTGCGTGGAGGAATGAACAGCTGTTTGCAAGGTCTCAGGCAGTGTAGCATAATGGTAGTGCAAGAGACTCCCGATCTCCATTAGAATATGTTCCGCAATCACTGCAGTAGGCTATACAAAAGGGTAATAATTTTTTCGCACCGTGGTGGGTGTGGAGTGTTTGTCTAGAGCTTTATTCTAGTGTATGGGGCAAGAGCACAAAATATTCTAAGGTTTAAAGATGATACCTGGGTATACAAGGTAGTTACACCGAGTCTTCCAGCTGTAATTATAACCGTAATGTGGTAGGAGCGGAATAGGATAAAGTCTAAATAAGAGGTTGCACACCTAAAATTCCAGGCAATATGGCCACCACTTGTGCTCCTGCATCTCCGATTGCGGTCTGAAAAGTATGCCCAACTCTGTGTAGACAGATCTCACCAGACCATCGATTAAGTATTTTTTGGCTCCAATAATTAAGACAACCTAGAGACATCAATTTCCGTGTAGCTATCAGTCCTGAGCTGACCACTTTACCGTATTAGTAGCGGAGCTGTTTTCAAGCATGACCGCTCATGTACATGGCTGACTCTGCCCCCCTGTTTTGGTGAGTTTTTAACCATCAGGCCATTAGACTTTAAAAATCCAACACATATATTGCAAAGTAATGTTGATAATCACTTCATGAAACAGCCCCCCGTAAAATTATAGTACTGCAATATGCAATACTGCATAGAAATGCTATGTAAATAAGATTACCTCACAGTACTGACAGGAATTTTTAGATAATCTCACAAGACCAAAGAGGCAAGCTTTAGAGAATCGGCCCTAAGGAATAGAGCTCATAACTTTCCCACATTTTGCAGGATTGGCAGATTGGGATTTCTGCCCAATGTCCCTCCTTCAGCTCCCCAAAAGTTCTGTTTTACAGAAGACATCTAGCAATGCCCCCAATCTACCCTCTCCCCAATTATTTGTTCTCTCCCCACCCTCTGCCCATTCTACACCAACCCCTCCCCCAATTGACATGTCCCAGCACTGGGTGGTAAGAACTACACCTTCAGATCTCCCTGACTCAACCACTTTAATAACCTTTGGGGGGGGGGGGAATGAGGAGTCAGAATAAAGATTTCAGTAGATATACTGTATCTCCTTGGCTCCTGGTTAAATACAGAATATTTTCTAAGATATATTTCAATGAAAAGAAGATGTAACTGAATTTAACAATTCAATTTGATCTATTTCTGTGGTTATCGAATAAGCAAAACAGTGCAAGCTATTTTTTTCAAATAGACAGGGCTATTAAATGTTGATGCAATGATACTGGTTTATGCATTAAACTGATTCTGAGCATTATTTTTTTTAGGTACATCAGCTGTTGATGTTGATACAAACACAACTATAACTCCTGTGGACAACAAAAGTCCCATTACCGCAACTGAAAATATCAAAGAAACAACCACAAAAAGTGCAACAATTGTTACTTCAATAACATCACAGCCATCCACAATGTCAACAGTTCATCCCACCACAGCTGGATCAATAACACCTGCTAAGAGTAAGTGTTTAGTTTATTAGCTGCAGCTCGCTGTGGATTTATATTAATTCTCAAATACATTGGCTTTTGATTTTGTAATTCAGGAACGACCAACTGGAAGCCTGTGGGTCACATATGGTCCTCTGCAATAGTTTTTGTGGTCCCTGGACTAAGAATGAGGGCCAAAGTGTTTGTGGCCCCAGGAAAAATAACTAAAAATGTGTACTTTGGTGAGCGAGCAGAAGTCCACAACTCAAAAGAACCCTCTAGATTGGAGAACAGCCCTCTTTAGGATAATTATTATTTGTGTGTATAATACATTTCTCGCCCCATATGCTTCTAAAAAAATTATCTGTGCCCCCATGTGTGTGGAGTTTGGCTATTGCAAAATAAATGCAGTAAAAAGGATGTTAATTTGTTTTTAAAATGTTCAGGTTTGGCTGATATGCTATTCTATAGCAGCACAACAGAAATATATTGTAATTACAAGGTTTTTACTGTCCCTTTAATACTAAATTGTCTTCTTAACCCTTGACCTACCACAAAAAAAAAAAAAAATCAAGTATGTTATGTAAATACTTAAACAATAAGAAAGTAAAAAAAAATGTCACCAGGTAAAATGTAGAACAACATTTCTAATCTCAGATAAAAACCAGAGAATGACATTTCTTAATGAAATGTATGCTTAAAGGGACATTAAACTGCAGGGCAGAACTACCCTAGAATGGTTGCTACTCACTATGTCACTATGTTTTAATAGCTAAAAGGTGCTGGATACTGAAGCTCCGCCTCTTTGTACTGGGCAACGCCACCTTGGAGCTCAGGTATTCTCAAAACCTGTGACAGAAGCTGTGCACACTCACAGATCAGTAATATGGGCAATTTTTTTACAGCTGTATAAAGAGCTTCAGGTTAGTGTGCATGATACAAAGCAGGAGCTTTACATTTTTGCAGTGGCTGTATTGCTCTATAATAATGCTGAGTGCTTTTTTTTAATATATTTGGTGTAACTATAAAACTGTGTAAAAAAACTTTAAAGCTCACATGATGTACAGTGCACACTAACCTGAAGCACATTATAAAGCTGTGAAAAAAGTGGACAATATCACTGATCTATGAGTGTGCACAGCTTTTGTCACAATCTCTGAGAATACCTGAGCTTTAAGATGGAGGCCCCAGTACAAAAAGGCGGGGCTTCAGTATTTAGCACCTTTAAGCTATTAAAACAGTAGAAATGATTTGTAAAGAGCTACAGAAACAGGATGAAATGCAATAGGTGGTAAGTTACAATTGTTTTGTAGTTGTGCACAGCTTTTTTATGTCCCTTTAATTCATCCTCGGGATAGTCTTATGCATAATCCATACATTCTTACATTGCCTTACAGTATTTGTCCCTTCCAACCCTATGGTTGATCACAATCTTTTGCTTGTTAGCAGTAGAGAACCGTTTCTGAACCTTGGCTGCTATTCTCAGTGTGTTTTTTTTCATTGATCACAATCATAACCTGCTTCGGCTGTTAATACCCCTGAAGCTTAAGAGCTTTACCTCCCAAAAACAACAATTGTTATCTACACTGTTAATTTCCTAATTTTGCTATCCAAAAACTAACTGTGCAAGATAAAAGACAAATAAAATGGTGATTTCATGCGTTTAGCGTTTAAATCAATGGGCCTGTATGTTGCTTGATTCCTTAATGTGCAATGCTGCTAATAGATCTTGTGTGCATTTAACTTGTTGCACTCAAAAACCATAGGAATCTGTGTATATGTCTCTCTTAGGGATTTGAATGAGGACATTATCAGTATAGTGGACATGTGTGTTTGTTGGGGTTACTATTATTAGTGTAAAGGTGCTTAGTATCAACTTTTAACTTGAATTAATAGAGCGGGTAGCAGCTGTTTCTGTTTAGAGATGTTGATTGCTAATGTCACCAATATGGCGGTGGGTCATTTCAGTATTTTTTTTCTATGTGCAAAATAAGTTACATTCAGACTTTTTAAGGTACTCTACAATAATTTGAAAAGATTTGTCTTGGGTTTATACTGTGGAATTTGATAAGGGAAAATAGCCTGGTAAATGTAGTATTTATTATGAATTTAAATTGTGATAAGCTAAACAGCACTGGCACCTTTTTTCACCAAAAAGATAATGAAAAAAGTGCTGCCAATTAATAATGATAATGGTTGATCGTGATGACATTGAAAAGGGCTTTTCTGCAACAGTTAACATACAGATAATTATCAAATTATGTCATCCATTTTAAAGTGTTTTTAATTCCTGGA
Organism: Bombina bombina; assembly: GCF_027579735.1. NCBI lineage: Eukaryota > Metazoa > Chordata > Amphibia > Anura > Bombinatoridae > Bombina > Bombina bombina. The sequence continues at coordinate 450,924,021 of NC_069501.1, read as the reverse complement.
AATTCAAACTATTAAAACACTAGGGGCTCGATAACAGTTGGAGCATAACGCTACCTGCTCTCGCGTTGGGGCAAAAATGCGCCTTTACGAGTGCACTCATAATGCTACTCATATTACAAGTGGCAAATAACTGTGATAGAGCCAACGCAATTTGCGCTTTGATTAACACTGCTTCTGAAAAGCAGTTATTAACCATAGCGCAAACCAAAAAAGTTTTACAAAACACATAAAATACAATGTACAACAGTACAGTACCACTCATATTAACACTGTCTAATAAAAATGATTTAATAATAAATTTGTGCAGGAAAGTTACAAGGGGTCAACGTTAGGAGATGCCAGATGATAGGGAAAAAAATGAGCTGAAAGTGCTTTTACATATGAATCCATTGAAACAACTTTATTAACACATAACTCACTTATTTATATATATATATATATATATATATATATATATATATATGTATTTATATGTGTATATATGTATAATCATACATATATACTCATAGAAACACATACACATATATATATATATATATTGTTGTGTTGTTGCAATCGGGTACCACAAGCTGAGGCTAGGATGCTGTCGGCATGAAAACAAGACTCCATTCAAGTCTATGGGGAGGAAAAACCATCCATGATTTACGCGCTGTAGAGCGCGAGGAGGTGATCGCGAGGGAGCGATGTTTGTGCTCCGAACCTGTAATCTCATGCTCAGTAGTGTGCATGGAAATATCAAAACTAAGCGGAGATTAATCTAGCCCTAGATTTTTGTTAACCTAAACTAGTGTTCATTTTCTCTATTTGAAAATATTCACCAGCAGATTTTTTGGGAAGAATTTTGTCATATACATTAATATCATTTAAAAGTGATGGAAATAAAAAAATACCGCATTGAAGAAAGTTAATTTATTTGGATATCATTACCTGCAAATGTGTATTTGTTCAGTGAAACAAGAATCTATGAGTTCTGATATCAACAATTCAACATATTGCAGCTAGCGTTATTATTATAGCGATCATTTGAAAGCATTTAGGTTATGAAATCTGAATTGTAGGATATCTATCTTTCAAATATGGGTCATATGATATATTTTTGCAGCAAAGGAAATGACAAGTACTTCTTTTTAACTGACAGTTTCCCAAAATAGGATTAGTCATGACGTATTTGTCATGACGATCACATGGTAGCTGAATGGACACTTGACTACTCATTTGAACAGGGATGATGGTCCCTTTCAAATAAGGTGGCTCATATGCATTTGTATTGTATAAGATTTGTTCATTATATCATGTGCTATGATCTCTTTTAGAGCTAAAAGTCACCTAGTAATCAGGAGCCCCTTAGAATGATTATCTCTTTCATATGTGGGGTGTTTCTTTGTCTGTGTAACATAAGCTGTTTTTATATGATAGCTAGGAGCTCTTGTAGAGCCACTATACTCCATCCAAGAAATACATTAGGCAGATGATCATTTTAAGGCAATCACCTACCAATGACTTGGTATAAGACCCCTCATTGGAAAGAAGGGGCTCCTTCTTTTCTAGAATGTCTCTTATCCTTTTCTCTTTTATGCAGGTGTATAGGGGTTCTGAAAAATACCCTATTGTCGTCTAGTGAGGCAAGATGTAATTATGTTACTAAGAGTGGGAGATGACCCATCATTCAAAAGAGGATTCCCCGCTTTACAAAAAGAGGTCTCATACCCACCCTCATCCCCAAAAAGTAAAGCAGAGGAGAGATAGGTCCCCTCTCCTTTTAACTAAGGTTACCATTGTGTCTCTAATTTAAATGAGGAAGACCTTTGCAGCCTCTGTAAGATCCCTTTTCAATTATCCAAAACTACCTGGTGGTTTGTCTTCCATGTGATTTCCATTTTCATAGCGATCACCTGCAACTTAGAAAGAAAATTGACCGCTCATTTGAAAAAAAAAAAGGGGTTTGCAGGTCTCCGTGGTGCAGGTACTCAGATATGGGCTGTTTAAAAGGGCCCAACAAGGACATGCATCTGCCGTAGGTCACTACCTCTCTGCACCCCTTTCTATATCATGATGCAGGAACGGTAATATAATTATTTAAAAACAATATTGTATCTCTATAGTTTCTTGCAAATACAGAACAGAACTTATAATTTAGACAGTCTGCTACTTCCTTAAAGGGATAGTAAATTCAAAATTAAACATGATTCAGCTAGATCATGCAATCTTAATCAACTTTCCAGTTTACTTCTCTTATCTAATTTGCTTTGATCTCTTGCTATCCTTTGTTGAAAAGAATACCTAGGTAGGCTCTGGAGCAGCAATGCACTCCTGGGAGCAAGCAGCTGCTGATTAGTTGCTGCACAAATATGCCTCTTCGAATGGCTTACCAGATGTGTTCAGCTAGATCCCAGGAGTGCATTGTTACTCCTAGATGTATTCTTCAACAAATGATACCAAGAGAGCAAAGCAAATGTGATAATAGAATTAAATTGGAAAGTTGTTAATAGTGGTATGTTCTGTCTGAATAATGTCTTTACAAATCTACAGTCATCTCAACAAAGGTTTTGTTTCTATTTTTCTTTTCCTCAACTAGAATACAGTTTTATAGCCACTGATCAGACGCATCTAATACTTAGGGTTCCCACGAGTCCAGTATTCAACTGGGCAGTCCAGTAAAATCTTTACAAAAATACTGGACACTTAAATGTTTTTTTAAAGTTTCTGAGTGTTAGCGAAATGTAAAAGCCTCCTATGAATAAACTCATTACAAATATGAAGCAGAAAGAAATGAGGGGCAGTCAACTGAGTCAAATCAATTCTGTTTACAAGTGTTACTGGCAGCCAAAATATGTACAATTAATGATTTGTATGTTACTGGCAGTCAATGGGTAAAATGACTGCTTAGTCAAGAGTGGGAACACATGCTGTACGATAAGTTTCTACAGTCACACAGATTTATAAATTATCATTAGTTTCTAGAATTGTTCACTCCCCTCAGAGGCTGGAGCGCATCCTGACCCCTCTCCTTGCTGAATCCTTATTATACATGCTGCACAGTGTTTGCTTGATATTTATGGGAGCTCATTTAAAATAGTCCTCAATTTGCCAGCTATTAATAATCAATTATATTAATATTCATAATATTAATGTTAATAATAAAAAAAACTAGGAGCTAGAGGGAAATATTTAGAAATTGTCAATTTCTGGTTCCTGAGATTTGTCAATTCCTAAAAACCTTTCAGTAAGATAATGCATCTGTCTATCTGCCCTAAGAAGTTCTTCAGTTGTCTAAACAATTGCAAAAAAAAGCAACTTACCGCTCTTTATATGGTATGGTTTATCAGCTAGTCTATATTTCTTCAAAAAAGGATATCTAAGGAATGAAGCTAATTAGATAATAAGCAAATTGAAATATTGTTTTAAATTGTATTCTCTATTTGAATCATACAATAAAAATGCTGGGTTTTATGTCTCTTTAATAAATGGCAGGTATGATGGTAATATACGATTCACATACATCTATTACAAATATACATAAATAATGCTTAAAATCTCCAATCGTTAAAATGTTTTAGATTTATAAAGCTGTCAGTTGAAAGTATTAAGTAGTTTAAAGAGACATTAAAATAATCTCTGTTAAATGGACATAAATCTGCGAAAAGAAAATGCTTGCCTGTGCCTATGTGTTTACCCCTGTAAAGGAGTTAAACACATAGTTAAAATCAGCAGCTCTGCTCACACAAGTCACCAGCATTCTAGGATAAGCTTTGGACATCCGTGTTTTAGAGGGTGGCAAGATTATTTCCTTTGAGTTTTATATTGTCAACTTGTGATTATGTATATAGTAAGGTTCTTAATACAGATCACTATTAAGGCCTTATCTAGACTATTGTGTGCAGTTCTGGAGGCCATATCTCCAGAAGGATATAAACAAACTGGAATCTGTTTAACCCCTTAATGACCGGACCATTTTTCAATTTTCTTACCCTTAATGACAATGGCTATTTTTACATTTTTGCGGTGTTTGTGTTTAGCTGTAATTTTCCTCTTACTCATTTACTGAACCCACACATATTATATACTGTTTCTCTCGCCATTAAATGGACTTTCTAAAGATACCATTATTTTCATCATGTCTTATAATTTACTACAAAAAAAATAATAAAATATGAGGAAAAAATGGAAAAAAACACACTTTTTCTAACTTTGATCCCCAAAATCTGTTACACATCTACAATCACCAAAAAACACCCATGCTAAATAGTTTCTAAATTTTGTTTAGAAATACCCAATGTTTACATGTTTTTTGCTTTTTTTGCAAGTTATAGGGCCATAAATACAAGTAGCACTTCGCTATTTCCAAACCACTTTTTTTCAAAATTAGCGCTAGTTACATTGGAACCCTGATATCTGTCAGGAATACCTGAATATCCCTTGACATGTATATATTTTTTGTTAGAAGACAACCCAAAGTATTGATCTAGGCACATTTTGGTATATTTTATGCCACCATTTCACCGCCAAATGCGAGCAAATAAAAAAAAAACTTTACATTTTTCACAATTTTAGGTTTCTCACTGAAATTATTTACAAACAGCTTGTGCTATTATGGCACAAATTGTTGTAAAAGCTTCTTTGGGATCCCCTTTGTTCAGAAATAGCAGACTTATATGGCTTTGGTATTGATTTTCGGTAATTAGAAGGCCGCTAAATGCTGCTGCGCACCACACGTAAATTATGCCCAGCAGTGAAGGGGTTAATTAGGTAGGTTGTAGGGAGCTTGCAGGGTTAATTTTAGCTTTAGGGTAGAGATCAGCCTCCCACCTGACACATCCCACCCCCTGATCCCTCCCAAAACGCTCTCTTCCCTCCCCCACCCCACAAATGTCCCCGCCATCTTAAGTACTGGCAGAAAGTCTGCCAGTACTAAATAAAAGGAGTTGTTTTTTTTTTTTATAAAAAAAAATAAAATATTTTAGCTGTGATGGACTCCTGCCTTAGCCCCAACCTCCATGATCCCCCCCCCCAGCTCTCTAACCCTCTCCCCTATCTAATTGCGGCCATCTTGGGTACTAGCAGCTGTCTGCCAGTACCCAATTTGCCCCAAAAACAAAAGTGTTTTTTGTTCTTTTGTTTTTTTTTATGTTTTCTGTAGTGTAGCAGCCCCCCACAATACCCCTATCCCCCTCCCCTTCCCAGATCCTTTTATATTATTTTATTAAAACATCTTTCCCCCCCCCCCCTTTTCCCTCCTCATTGGTGTCAGTGTCAGTGCCAGGTAATGCGCGCGCGCACATGCACGCGCGCCCCCGCACGCTCCCGGCACCCGGCGTGCACATTGCACTTCTAGGAACCGGATGCCGGGTAGCGATGGGCCGCCCACCCGCCTCCCTGTTACGCTCCCACCCACCAATGAACTGGCACCATCGCTACCGGTGCAGAGAGGGCCACATCAGAGTCTTCTAAAAAGTCTTCTAAAAAGGTATTGCAGGATGCCTCCATATGGAGGCATCACTGCAATACCCTGAGAGCTGCTGGAAGCGATTGCGATCGCTTCCAGCACTCTCTTCCACAACTGACGTACCAGGTACGTCCATTGTCATTAACTACTTGTTAATGCATGACGTACCTGGTACGTCAGTTGTCATTAAGGGGTTAAAGGAGAGCTACCAAAATGGTACATGGTCTAAAAAACAAATTCAGGAAAAGCTCAATAAATATGTTTAGTTTAGAGGAGGGAAGGGAAAGAGGGCTTATGATAATGGGTGCTTATTTAAGCGGAGGATACGAGTTTTTCATAAAAAAGAAAAATTCCAAAACAAGAGGTCATGATCACAAGCTGAATGGTAGAAGGTTCAGAAGTTAATTGCAAAAGCTTTTTTTTACAGAAAGGGTGATTGATTAATGGGGGTCGATTTATCATTCCCCGTACGGCCCCTAATGCCTCTGTTTGTGTGCGAGCCTTCAGGCATGCCGGAAACAGGAGTTAAGAAGCAGCGGTCTTAAGACTGCTGCTCCTTAACTTGTCCGTCACCGCTGAGGCGGGCAGACAGCAATCAGCTTGATCGAATACAATCCAGTTGATTGACACCCGCCAATTGGCCGCGAATCTACAGGGGACAGCATTGCACAAGTAGTTCAGCTATGTCGGGCGGACATAATCCGCTACAGCGGATCATGTCTGTCCGACTGTTGGTAAATCGGCCCCTTGGAATAAACTTCCATTTGAGGTGGTAATGACAAACACTGTGGGGGACTTCTAGAATGCCTGAGACAAGCAAAAGGCTATCCTACAGACTAGATACGTTTAAACTATTAGGAAATTTTGGGCAGACTTGTTGGGTTTATGGTTCATATCAGCTTTAAAAATCAAAGAAAAAAATGTTTCTTTCTAGTGACGTTCTCCAAAACAATAAGGTATGCATCAATTCTAAATTTAAGGATGTATGAAGGAAAATAGATAGTAAGAGAGGTTGTATTCTCACCATAAAATATTTTATAACTTGTTCTTTTTACGAAAATAGAGACACATAGAGGATATGCTAGAATGATTGGAATGAAGTGAAATATTCACACTGGGTGGTTCTCTTGCATAGGCCATTGAATAATTCTCCTAAACATCTGTCTACAGTAGTCCGATACCATATAGCCATAAGCTAAAATCTCTTATGAGTCAGTAGATTTATCATAATTGGATAAAGTTACATTCATGCTTGCTACTGACTGGTTTACCAGCCGTATCCTCATCTGAAGCCCCACAGAAGCAAAGCTTTGTCTAAGTATAGTATTTAACTGCTTTGTTTAAAAATAAAATTCTGCATCAGAAACATTTTATTTTTAGACTTGAATATTCCTTTAAAGGGACAGTCTAGATCCAATACTTATTCTTTATTACTTATTGTTAGATACCAGACAAGCAAGATCTATAAGCTTGTAAGAAGTACATGAAACTTTTAAATAATCACCATTTGTTAGCAGCAGAAAATGGCTGCCAAGCTCCGCCCACAGCTTTCTTTCTGTTCAGTTAGCTGTTTTCTTGTATGACAGTTTAGCAGTGCACTATTAATATTTTTCAGTTAGCTATTTCAAATTGCACGTGCACAATTTCAGCATGTGTGAGTAGTAAAACTTATTTAAGAGTCGACCATGATTTGAGAAACTTATACAAACAATAGGTGGGTGGAGCTTAGTGACCATTTTCGGCTCCTAACAAGTGATGAATATTTAATCTTTAATGTACTTCTTACAAGCTTATAACCTTTAACCCTTATTCTGATTCATGTAAAAAGCCACTCGAAAATTAGTTGACATTTTTCTCCTTCTCTTTCAAGAACGATTACTGTTAACGTGCTTTACTATGTTTGTGATAAGATTATTAGAACTGAAAAAAATAGACTTAAAGTGAATGTAAATTTTGATGATAATGTGCCCGGTTTTTAAAAATTCGATTAAAAACAGGGGCACTTTAATTCATCAAAATTTACATTTCACTCGTGTTGTGAAAAAATTCTTACCTTTTAAACTTGACAGCAGCTCCAGCTTCCTCCGCCCGTCGCAAAACCTCTTCCTGGGTCTAAAATGAGGAATCCGGCTTCCTCCTATCACGGCTTCGAATCAGACACTGATTCCCCCGGGGGGGAAGCTGCGATTGGAGGATGACCGATCCATAATTTCTGACGTCAGAAATGGCTTTGCGACGAACAGGGAAATCTGGAGCGGCTGTCAAGTTTAAAAGGTAAGTTTTTTTTCACGAGTGAAATGTAAATTTTGATGAATTAAAGTGCCCCTGTTTTTAATCAAATTTTTTAAAAACCGGGCACTTTAGCATGAAAATTTACATTCACTTTAAATGACGACTTACCCATACAAAGCATTTCTACAAAAGGTTGACAAGAATGCAATCTCCATAGTAACTCTCAGAAGGACGACACGTAGTCCCCATCCTCACTCTAGGCATTATGCAGATGATGACTATGTGTTGTCCTCAACACTTAAAGGGACACAAAACCCACAATTTTTCTTTCATGATTCAGATCATACAATTTTAAACAACTTTCCAATTTATTTCTATTATCAAATTTTTCTTCACTTTCCTGTTATCTTTTGTTAAAAAACACAAAAGTAAGTTCAGGAGTATACACGTGTCTGCCGTACTATATGGCAGTGGCGGCTGGTGAATTTTTAGGATGGGGGTGCACAAGACCCTGCCCCTATTAGAAAGTCACGCCCCTTTGAAAAACACACGCCCCTTTTTAAAATCCACGCCCCTTTAACAAGCCACACCCATTTTTAAAAGCCACACCCCTTTACAAAAGTCACGCCCCTTAAATGGCCCCACCCATTTGAACCAGCAGTGTTTTTGATCATCGTCTTCTTGAAATATCCAGCCCCGGTCTGGGGTAACTTCAACTGTAGTTTGTAACTGATTCCTCAACATTATTCTCAAGTATCTGCTGATATTGAGTGGAATCCATGAGACCCTCAACAATATTCCCAGTAGTACAGGTCTTTGGAGGTGGTCTGTGGGCTGTTTTTGACCGTTCTCACCATCCTTTGCCTTTGCCTCTGGCCCTCTCTGATATTTTACTTGCCCTACCACTTCTGGCCTTAACAAGAACTGTGCCTGTGGTCTTCCATATCCTCACCATGCATTGCTCACTGTGTTCCTCACAGTGGACACAGACATCTTAAATCTATGAATGCATACTCTTCAGTACAGCCATGTTCACGTGCGACAGTGCCCAAATGGAGGAGCCTACACTACCTGCCCATGTCTAGTCTTAAAATATACATGATGGTGCTCAGTTAAATTATATAATAACATATATATATATATATATATATATATATATATATATATATATATATATATATATATATATATTAACCAAATGATTAATTAAAGCTGCAAAATAATAAGAATATTGAATGTACATTTATGAAAACATATATATTCCTGGATTTAAAGAACCTTCCACTTTATAGAGAAATACAACCACATTTCAATTACTGTTGCCCCAGCCCCCAGTGTTCGATATTAGGCAATGCAGCCAAAGGCCTTGGCAACATGAAGATAAATACACCAACATTTTACTTTCTAGTACAAAACAAGATTATTTCTATTACACTAGTGCTTAATAATTTACTTCAAAGGTAAACATTAAAACAATGTTTATAACTCAAGTACAAGTTTTGTAAATCAAGTCAATCCGCCTGTCTTTTTTTGAGACAAATAAATCAATAACATTTTCGTTGAATTTAGGAATGTCATTTATCAATTGTTTTTCAATTGTCAGCATGGCTAGAGCGGTCAGTCTTTCCTCAGTCATGGTGCTCCTTAGAAATGTCTTAACTCGTTTTAAAGTTGAAAAACATCTCTCAGCCTCAGCAGTTGTCACAGGAATAGTTGAAATAATTTGCAACAGTTTGTAGGTCTCCGAGAAAGTACTGTCCAAGTTATTTTCTATTACAAACGGTAGAAGACTAATGGCACCATTCATATTTCTGAAATCTGGTCTTCTGTAAATTACTCCTAGTTCAGTTTTCAGGCGATCTTTCTGTAATTTGTGATAAACAGCTGATGTTTGGTCAAGAAGCTGATTTAGAAAAATTTTCTCGTAATCCGCATATTTTTCAGCTTGGAGGAGAGAAACAGCCGAGTAGTGAGTTATAAAAGAAAATCTATCTTTTAATTGATTTGTGATAACATCGCATATCTCTTTAGCTGCCACAGTCTGAGCAATGTGAATATTTTCTCTCTTCCTTTTCCTAGATGTTTCCTCTGCTTCTGATATCGTCATGGTCACTGTGTCCATTCTATTCCTTTCGTTTTCCATTGTCTGCTGGAAAGTGTTAATATGTTTTCTAATAAGTGCCGCATCTGTTTGTGTTTTTTGAAGTTGGTTGTATAACACATCTACATGTGGCATAATATTGTGAAAAACTGTAAGCCAAAACACGAATACCGAGTTTTGTAGCATATACGCCGAATAGCCCCTGCTTGATTTATAGCTATTTCTTTTTTCAATGTTGACTTTATTTTTTCCATGCATTCAATTAACTGTTCCCTGTTTTCATAAACTGTATTGACGGTTTGACTCTTGAAATTCCACCTGGTGGCTGAACCATGAGGTATCCTTCTTCTAACAGTTGCATCTAGAATAGCTATCCTTTGTGGTGAGTTACTAAAAAAGTTAGTAATGTCACTTAGATTTGAAAAAAATACTCAAACTTGTTGATTTTGACTGCTTGCTTGGCTGACAATTAAATTGAGCTGATGTGCGTAGCAATGCACAAAATGTGCATTCTTGTAGGTACGTTTAATTATAGCCTGAACACCTGCATGCTGACCACTCATCACGCTTGCACCGTCATAACTCTGCGATATCAGTTTCTCTGGGTTGTCTATAACTTTCCAAAGTAGCTTGAATACACGTAGCTAAAGATTCTGCATCATGTCCAGCTGGATTAGTGAATTCCCAGAATCTCTCAACCGGTTGTCCGTTACCTATAATGTATCTAAAAACAACAACCAATTGGAAGGCAGATGAAACATCAGTAGTTTCATCTGCTATCACTGCTACAAAACTTGCATTTGAGATTTCCTTCTTTATTTGGTTCTGGCAAACAGTAAGCATACAATCTAATATATCGTTTTGAATTTCTCCAACATAGGTGTGTCCGGTCCACGGCGTCATCCTTACTTGTGGGATATTCTCTTCCCCAACAGGAAATGGCAAAGAGCCCAGCAAAGCTGGTCACATGATCCCTCCTAGGCTCCGCCTACCCTAGTCATTCTCTTTGCCGTTGTACAGGCAACATCTCCACGGAGATGGCTTAGAGTTTTTTAGTGTTTAACTGTAGTTTTTATTATTCAATCAAGAGTTTGTTATTTTAAAATAGTGCTGGTATGTACTATTTACTCAGAAACAGAAAAGAGATGAAGATTTCTGTTTGTATGAGGAAAATGATTTTAGCACCGTAACTAAAATCCATGGCTGTTCCACACAGGACTGTTGAGAGCAATTAACTTCAGTTGGGGGAACAGTGTGCAGTCTCTTACTGCTTGAGGTATGACACATTCTAACAAGACGATGTAATGCTGGAAGCTGTCATTTTCCCTATGGGATCCGGTAAGCCATGTTTATTAAGATAGTAAATAAGGGCTTCACAAGGGCTTATTAAGACTGTAGACTTTTTCTGGGCTAAATCGATTCATTATTAACACATATTTAGCCTTGAGGAATCATTTATTCTGGGTATTTTGATATGATTATATCGGCAGGCACTGTTTTAGACACCTTATTCTTTAGGGGCTTTCCCTAATCATAGTCAGAGCCTCATTTTCGCGCCGGTATGGCGCACTTGTTTTTGAGGACAGCATGGCATGCAGCTGCATGTGTGTGGAGCTCTGATACATAGAAAAGTCTTTCTGAAGGCATCATTTAGTATCGTATTCCCCTTTGGGCTTGGTTGGGTCTCAGCAAAGCAGATTCCAAGGACTGTAAAGGGGTTAAATATAAAAACGGCTCCGGTTCCGTTATTTTAAGGGTTAAAGCTTCCAAATTTGGTGTGCAATACTTTTAAGGCTTTAAGACACTGTGGTGAAATTTTGGTGAATTTTGAACAATTCCTTCATACTCTTTCGCAATTGCAGTAATAAAGTGTGTTTAGTTTAAAATTTAAAGTGACAGTAACGGTTTTATTTTAAAACGTTTTTTGTGCTTTGTTATCAAGTTTATGCCTGTTAACATGTCTGAACTACCAGATAGATTGTGTTCTGACTGTGGGGAAACCAAGGTTCCTTCTCATTTAACTATATGTATTTTATGTCATAAAAAAAAAAAATTTAGTAAAAATGATGCCCAAGATGATTCCTCAAGTGAGGGGAGTAAGCATGGTACTGCATCATCCCCTCCTTCGTCTACACCAGTCTTGCCCATACAGGAGGCCCCTAGTACATCTAGTGCGCCAATACTCCTTTCTATGCAACATTTATCGGCTGTAATGGATAATTCTATCAAAAACATTTTAGCCAATATGCCCACTTATCAGCGAAAGCGCGACTGCTCTGTTTTAGAAAATTCTGTAGAGCATGAGAACGCTGATGATATGGTTTCTGAAGGGCCCCTACACCAGTCTGAGGGGGCCAGGGAGGTTTTGTCTGAGGGAGAAATTTCAGATTCAGGAAACATTTCTCAACAAGCTGAACCTGATGTGATTACTTTTAAATTTAAGTTGGAACATCTCCGCGCTCTGCTTAAGGAGGTGTTATCCAATTTGGATGATTGTGATTATCTGGTCATTCCAGAACCACTATGTAAAATGGAAAAGTTCTTAGAGGCCCCGGGGCCCCCCGAAGCTTTTCCTATATCCAAGCGGGTGGCGTACATTGTTAGTAAAGAATGGGACAGGCCCGGCATACCTTTAGTACCTCCCCCCATATTTTTAAAATTGTTTTCCTATAGTCGACCCCAGAAAGGACTGATGGCAGACAGTCCCCAAGGTCGAGGGGGCGGTTTCTACTCTACACAAGCGCGCCACTATACCCATAGAAGATAGTTGTGCTTTCCAAGATCCTATGGATAAAAAATTAGAAGGTCTGCTAAAGATGTTTGTTCAGCAAGGTTCCCTTCTACAACCAATTGCATGCATTGTCCCTGTCACTGCAGCCGCGTGTTTCTAGTTTGATGAGCTAGGAAAGGCGATTATTAGTAATTCTTCTTCTTATGAGGAGATTATGGACAGAATTCGTGCTCTTAAATTGGCTAATTCTTTCACCCTAGACGCCACCTTGCAATTGGCTAGGTTAGCGGCGAAAAAATTCTGGGTTTGCTATTGTGGCGCAGAGCGCTTTGGTTAAAATCTTGGGCAGCGGATGCGTCTTCCAAGAACAAATTGCTTGACATTCCTTTCAAGGGGAAAACACTCTTTGGCCCTGACTTGAAAGAGATTATCTCTGATATCACTGGGGGCAAGGGCCACGCCCTTCCTCAGGATAGGTCTTTTCAAGACCAAAAATAAACCTAAGTTTCGTCCCTTTCGCAGAAACGGATCAGCCCCAGGGGCTACGTCCTCTAAGCAGGAAGGTAATACTTCTCAAGCCAATCCAGCCTGGAGACCTATGCAAGGCTGGAACAAAGGAAAGCAGGCCAGGAAACCTGCCACTGCTACCAAGACAGCATGAAATGCGGGCCCCCGATCCGGGACCGGATCTGGTGGGGGGCAGACTCTCTCTCTTCGCTCAGGCTTGGGCAAGAGATGTTCTGGATCCTTGGGCGCTAGAAATAGTCTCCCAAGGTTATTCTCTGGAGTTCAAGGGGCTTCCTCCAAGGGGGAGGTTCCACAGGTCTCAGTTGTCTTCAGACCACATAAGAAGACAGGCATTCTTACATTGGGTAGAAGACCTGCTAAAAATGGGAGTGATTCATCCTGTTCCATTAGGAGAACAAGGGATGGGGTTCTACTCCAATCTGTTCATAGTTCCCAAAAAAGAGGGAACGTTCAGACCAATCTTAGATCTCTAGATCTTGAACAAGTTCTCAAGGTTCCATCGTTCAAGATGGAAACCATTCGAACACTTCTTCCTTCCATCCAGGAAGGTCAATTCATGACCAAGGTGGATTTCAAGGATGCGTATCTACATATTCCTATCCACAAGGAACATCATCGGTTCCTAAGGTTTGCATTCCTGGACAAGCATTTCCAGTTCGTGGCGTTTTCTTTCGGATTAGCCACTGCTCCTAGGATTTTCTCATAGGTACTAGGGTCCCTTCTGGCGGTGCTAAGACCAAGGGGCATTGCTGTAGTACCTTACTTGGACGACATTCTGATTCGAGCGTCGTCCCTTCCTCAAGTAAAGGCTCACACGGACATTGTCCTGGCCTTTCTCAGATCTCACGGATGGAAAGTGAACGTGGAAAAGAGTTCTCTATCTCCGTCAACGAGGGTTCCCTTCTTGGGAACTATAATAGACTCCTTTGAAATGAGGATTTTTCTGACAGAAGCCAGAAAAACAAAACTTCTAGACTCTTGTCGGATACTTCATTCCGTTCCTCTTCCTTCCATAGCGCAGTGCATGGAAGTGATAGGTTTGATGGTAGCGGCAATGGACATAGTTCCTTTTGTGCGCATTCATCTAAGACCATTACAACTGTTCATGCTCAGTCAGTGGAATGGGGACTATTCAGACTTGTCTCCGAAGATACAAGTAAATCAGAGGACCAGAGACTCATTCCGTTGGTGGCTGTCCCTGGACAACCTGTCACAAGGGATGACCTTCCGCAGACCAGAGTGGGTCATTGTCACGACCGACGCCAGTCTGATGGGCTGGGGCGCGGTCTGGGGATCCCTGAAAGCTCAGGGTCTTTGGTCTCGGGTAGAATCTCTTCTACCGATAAATATTCTGGAACTGAGAGCGATATTCAGTGCTCTCAAAGCTTGGCCTCAGCTAGCGAGGGCCAAGTTCATACATCAACCATCAGGGGGGAACAAGGAGTTCCCTAGCGATGGAAGAAGTGACCAAAATCATTCTATGGGCGGAGTCTCACTCCTGCCACCTGTCTGCTATCCACATCCCAGGAGTGGAAAATTGGGAAGCGGATTTTCTGAGTCGTCAGACATTGCATCCGGGGGAGTGGGAACTCCATCCGGAAATCTTTGCCCAAGTCACTCAACCGTGGGGCATTCCAGACATGGATCTGATGGCCTCTCGTCAGAACTTCAGAGTTCCTTACTACGGGTACAGATCCAGGGATCCCAAGGCGGCTCTAGTGGATGCACTAGTAGCACCTTGGACCTTCAAACTAGCTTATGTGTTCCCGCCGTTTCCTCTCATCCCCAGGCTGGTAGCCAGGATCAATCAGGAGAGGGCGTCGGTGATTTTGATAGCTCCTGCGTGGCCACGCAGGACTTGGTATGCAGATCTGGTGAATATGTCATCGGCTCCACCATGGAAGCTACCTTTGAGAGACCTTCTTGTTCTAGGTCCGTTCGACCCACTCCAGCTGACTGCTTGGAGATTGAACGCTTGATCTTATCAAAGCGAGGGTTCTCAGATTCTGTTATTAATACTCTTGTTCAGGCCTGAAAGCCTGTAACCAGAAAAATTACCACATAATTTGGTATATCTGTTGGTGTGAATCTGCAGGATTCCCTTGGGACAAGGTTAAGATTCCTAAGAGTCTATCCTTCCTTCGAGAAGGATTGGAAAAAGGATTATCTGCAAGTTCCTTGATGGGACAGATTTCTGCCTTGTCTGTGTTACTTCACAAAAAGCTGGCAGCTGTGCCAGATGTTCTAGCCTTTGTTCAGGCTCTGGTTAGAATCAAGCCTGTTTACAAAATTTTGACTCCTCCTTGGTGTCTCAACCTAGTTCTTTCAGTTCTTCAGGGGGTTCCGTTTGAACCCTTACATTCCGTTGATATTAAGTTATTATCTTGGAAAGTTTTGTTTTTGGTTGCAATTTCTTCTGCTAGAAGAGTTTCAGAATTATCTGCTCTGCAGTGTTCTTCTCCTTATCTGGTGTTCCATGCAGATAAGGTGGTTTTGCGTACTAAACCTGGTTTTCTTCCAAAGGTTGTTTCTAACAAAAACATTAACCAGGAGATAGTTGTGCCTTCTTTGTGTCCTAATCCAGTTTCAAAGAAGGAACGTTTGTTGCACAACTTGGATGTAGTTCGTGCTCTCAAATTTTACTTAGCAGCTACTAAGGATTTCAGACAAACTTTTCTTTGTTTGTTGTTTATTCTGGTAAACGGAGAGGTCAAAAAGCAACTTCTACCTCTCTCTCCTTCTGGATTAAAAGCATTATCCGATTGGCTTATGAGACTGCCGGACGGCAGCCTCCTGAAAGAATCACAGCTCACTCCACTAGGGCTGTGGCTTCCACATGGGCCTTCAAGAACGAGGCTTCTGTTGATCAGATATGTAAGGCAGCGACTTGGTCTTCACTGCACACTTTTTCTAAATTTTACAAATTTGATACTTTTGCTTCTTCTGAGGCTATTTTTGGGAGAAAGGTTTTGCAAGCCGTGGTGCCTTCCATTTAGGTGACCTGATTTGCTCCCTCCCTTCATCCGTGTCCTAAAGCTTTGGTATTGGTTCCCACAAGTAAGGATGACGCCGTGGACCGGACACACCTATGTTGGAGAAAACAGAATTTATGTTTACCTGATAAATTACTTTCTCCAACGGTGTGTCCGGTCCACGGCCCGCCCTGGTTTTTTTAATCAGGTCTGATAATTTATTTTCTTTAACTACAGTCACCACGGTAACATATGGTTTCTCCTATGCAAATATTCCTCCTTAACGTCGGTTGAATGACTGGGGTAGGCGGAGCCTAGGAGGGATCATGTGACCAGCTTTGCTGGGCTCTTTGCCATTTCCTGTTGGGGAAGAGAATATCCCACAAGTAAGGATGACGCCGTGGACCGGACACACCGTTGGAGAAAGTAATTTATCAGGTAAACATAAATTCTGTTTTCTTTTGACGTTCCTTTAAAAACAGTGGCACTAGCGAGATGTTCTTTTAGAGATGCATCAAGCTCTGCTGAGAAGTTTATAAGACCTCTGAAAATGCCTGGATTTAATGAATCATCGCGTTCGTCATGTCCTCGAAGTGCAAGCTCAAATGCGCCGCAAAATAAAATACAATTAATTATTTTGGAAAGAACATAGCGATTTTTTGTTACTTGCTTATTATGTTTTTTAATATTCAAACGATATGCACTGTCAAGTTGTTGCCGAATATCAACCCTTCCTAGCAAATTAAACTCTAATGTGGAGTTTAAATGTGATTGGGAGTAATTATGTTTATTTGTTTTTTGACTTAAATGTGATAAATCGGCGACACCATAACTCACCCAGCTTGAATCCCCACTTTGTTTTGCAAACAGGAGACAATAAAAACAAAAGAGCCTGTTAGGTAATTCACAACCACAAATCCATGGATATTTATCATATACCTCGGGTTTGAATTCTCTTTTGTAATCTCTAGTTTTACATTTTGTCACCTGGGTAAGGTTAAGCATAGGTGTTGGCCTGAGCATTTTAATTTCAATTTTTCGTTCAATGGGCAACGTTGAAAAATGTAATTGCTTTAGCTCAGACACAATAATTTTACTAAGTGCCATCTTAACTGTTAGTTTACACACAAAGAACAGTCCTTTGCTCTTATATAATAATTAACTTGTAGGTAGGTAGCTCTGCAGCTGTTAGAAAATATGCAACTCAACTTGAAGTAATAGTTTAATAGTTTGGCGGGTGTTATCTAATATATAACTTGTAGGTAGGTAGCTCTGCAGCTGTTAGAAAATATACAACTCAACTAGAAGTAATAGTTTAATAGTTTGGCGGTTGTTATCTAATATATAACTTGTGGTAGCAGGTAGGTAGCTCTGCAGCTGTTAGAAAATATACAACTTAACTTGAAGTAATAGTTTAATAGTTTGGCTGTTGTTATCTAATATATAACTTGTAGGTAGGTAGCTCTGCAGCTGTTAGAAAATATACAAGTTAATAGTTTTATAGTTTTGCGGTTGTTATCTAACATATAACTTGTAGGTAGGTAGCTCAGCTGCACAGCAGTTAACTGCTTTTATTTAAAAAAAATTTTTACCTTTTTTTGCAAAGCTTATAATTGCAATGTGCTCATTAATTAATCTGCTAAAATACTTAAATGTATTAATGGTAAGCAACCGTACAGTGACAGCTGTCAACGGTCAACAACTAGTATCAGCAGCAGCACAGAAGTTAACTGTTTTAAAAAATAAAAAATAAAAACTTTTACCTTTTTTTGCAAAACTTCTAATTGCAATCTGCTAATTAATTAATTAAACTGCTAAAATTCTTAAATGTATTAATGGTAAGCAACCGTGACAGCCGTCAATGGTCAACAAGTAGTATCAGCAACAGCACAGCAGTTAACTTCTTTTTTTTTTAAAAACAAAAACTTTTACCTTTTTTTGCAAAACTTCTAATTGCAATCTGCTAATTAATTAATCTGCTAAAATACTTAAATGTATTAATGGTAGGCAACCGTGACAGCCGTCAACGGTCAACAACTAGTATCAGCAGCAGCACAGCAGTTAACTGTTTGTTTGTTTTTTAAACTTTTACCTTTTTTTGCAAAACTTCTAATTGCAATCTGATAATTAATTAATCTGCTAAAATACTTAAATGTATTAATGGTAAGCAGCCGTCAACGGTAAACAAGTAGTATCAGTCAGCAACAGCACAGCAGTTAAATGCTTTTTTTTTTAAAAATAAAAACTTTTACCTTTTTTTTGCAAAACTTCTAATTGCAATCTGCTAATTAATTAATCTGCTAAAATACTTAAATGTATTAATGGTAAGAATAAGAAACCGTGACAGCCGTCAACGGTCACAACTAGTATCAGCAGCACAGCAGTTAACTGCTTTTTTAAAAAAAAAAAATTAACTTTTTTTGCAAAACTTCTAATTGCAATCTGATAAAATCTGCTAAAAAATATTATTTTATTATTCCCAAATTACTCCACTAAAGAACTCCCTACCTAAGTACTCTAATCTGACTGTCTGAGAGACTGTATCTGTTTTTTTAAGTAAAAATAAAAATTAACTTTTTTTTTCTCACACAAACTAATAAGCTGCAGGCCTGCAGCAAAATATTTTTTTTAAGGCAAGATTCCTCGGACCTCCCTACCCTGTCCCTGACCCTGGCCTTCCTTCCCTATCTAATGATCTAACTAACTCAGTCTCTGTGAGTCAATAGACACAGACTCAGTCAGGCAGCAGTAACCACTGTAGTAGAATTCTCTTAGTTATAGTTAGTAGTATGTTATTCGTTATTTCGTTTTACAGGAAAGAAGACAGGTAAGTTGTACAACACAGAGCTCTTAAACAAGGCTCCTATCCGCTCAACGGCTATCTCCTCAATGCGATTGAGGGGGAGGAGCCTTGTGGGGGCCGTCACGTGTACGCAGCAGCGTATCAGAGGCGAGCTCAGGCAGACTGTGGGAGGAGGCAGAGCAAAGGCTGAAGTGAATCGCACACTTCAGCCTGTGCGGTTAAGGCTCTATTACAGATGCCGGGCTGGGAGGAGCTACGCCTGCACAGTGATGCTAGAGATCACTGTGCAGGATAGGGGCTCTCTGTATCGCACGTGCGAACAGGTTTAGGATAGGAGGTCAGGTGACCGGCGTGGGCGTGACAGCACGCGGCGCACAAGAGACAGCAGCCGCAGTGCCTGGGGCTGGGCTGGTCGGGAGAAATCAGGAGGAGGAGACTGACTGACGCTGTGTGGGTCTGCCTGGTGGTGACGTCGGTGCAGCACTCTGCTAAGTCGTCCGGCGTCCGCCTGGTCCTAGCTCCCCTCCTGTTTGAGTTAAATACATGATATATATATACAGCCTGTCTGAGAGCCTGCCTGGTAACTTTACCTACATTATGCATACACACTTGAGCAGAGATGGACTAGTAATGATGAAATGATTATTTATTACACAATTATAATGATAATAAAAAAGAAAATTATATATATATATATTTTTGCTCTTTTTTTTCTCATTTTTTTTTGCTCAATTTTTTTTTTCCCTCTTTGCCCCTCTTGCCCCTGGGGATTCACGTGCGACAGTGCAAAAATGGAGGAGCCTCCACTGCTATATGGCAACCGTAATATACATCAGCAAGCACACTAGATGGCAGCACCATTTCCTGTCATGTAGTTCTCCAGACGTGCATCTCTTCAACAAAGAATAACAAGAGTACAAAGCAAATTTGATAACAGATGTAAATTGGAAACTTTTTAAAAATTTGTATTCTTTATATGAATCATGAAATAATTTTTTTAGGTCTTATGTCCCTTTAAGGGGTTTTAATATAATGTATTAATTAATATATGTAATATATGTACTTAATATATGTACTTATAATGGGAATTTTTGTAAGTTAAACATTTTATGGTTCCTTTAATTAAGCAGCAGTGCACAAGAAAAAACACTGTTAACACTTAAAAACCTTACAGTGCTAACAAATGCACATTTATTTGTTTTTTAATCTTTATTTTAGGCTCTGAAACAAGTAATAGAAGCACCACAGAGAGTATGCAACAAACGTATGTCAGTACTAGCACTAATACTAGTTCAACTGTCTCTGATAAACCTGAGGAAACAGAATCATCCAGCCAAGCAAATGCAACGACTGCAACTCAGACTTCAACTGATTTAACGATCAGTTCAGCAGCTGTGACCAGTATATCACATACCGCCATGATCACTACTACAGACAGGGAATTGGAAGAGAGTACCAACGTTACTACAGAGATGCCTTTATCAATAGTAAGTGTGTACCTTCTTTTATCATTCATTGTAGCAGATCTTGTGAATAGGATATGTCTATTTTGTTCTCATTAAAGGGGCATTGAACACCTCTTGCTTTTGAGTAGGAATTTTGCATGAGCCATGCTCCCGAGAGTGGTCAAAAAGCAAGCTATATAACCTAATTTTTATTGAAAATGCTGAAAAAATAGCTGGTTTAGATGTTTTACTTAAAGAGCCATAATTATGAAAAAATGTACATGCTCTAATTTGTTAAAACATGTAGTTTTAACTCTAGCAATGCCCTAACTATCGCTCACAAAGGGTTTAAACACATAGATAAAATAATAATTGTGGGTAGGGATGGGCGAATGTTTCTAAAAATTCAAAATTTAAAACAAATTTTGATACATTTGTTCGTTCAAATCAAATTTTGAAAGTTTATATAACATTTTAATATTCTATTTTCGAATTTTCGTTTTTCCAATTTTTCAATAACCTTTGAAAATATTTGTTTAGCTATGTATTTTATATCCCATTCAATTTCGTAATGTAACATTTAAATTCAAAATAGTATTTCTAGTCTACAACTGTGTTTTATAAATATATTTGAATTCGATATAGTATTTCTAGTCTACAACTGTGTTTTATAAATGTAGCATTCAAATTCGAAATAGTATTTCTAGTCTACAACTGTGTTTTATAAATGTAATACTCAAATTCAAATGTCACATTCAAATTCGAATGTAGCATTCGAATTAGAAATAGTATTTCTAGTCTACAACTGTGTTTTATAAATGTAATATTCGAATGTCACATTTGAATTTGAATGTAGCATTCAAATTCAAATGTCACATTCAAATTCGAATGTAGCATTCGAATTACAAATAGTATTTCTAGTCTACAACTGTGTTTTATAAATGTAATATTCAAATGTCACATTTGAATTTGAATGTAGCATTCAAATTCGAATGTGACATTCAAAAACTGTAAATAACATTCGATAATAGAATTTTTAAGAATATTCCTTTGTATCAACATTCGGTTTTGTAAATCAAATTTCTACAATAACATTCATTCTATCATTCGAATTTGAATATAAACACATTTGCCCATCCCTACAAGTGGAAACTACTGGTCACGCATTTGCCATGTGCCTACTGCTGCTCCTACCGCTGAGAGTTGGGTGTCTACAGTGTTAAAATTGTATTCTCTAATACATTAGAACTTGCCATTTTTTTCATTATTATGTCCCTTTAATGATTATTATACACTAGCTCTTAACCATTGCATGGAAAACAGGTCACAATTAATTCTACTAATCACGGATTCCCAATAAACAATATTACAAAATATAGAAGAACTATACAGCTAAAGACCTGAATTTCTTTTTTATTAAAGGGACACTGAACCCACATTTTTTCTTTTGTGATTCAGATAGAGCATGCAATTTTAAGCAACTTTCTAATTTACTCCTATTATCAAATTTTCTTTGTTTTCTTGCTATCTTTATTTGAAAAAGAAGGCATTTAAGCTTTTTTGGGGTTCTGAACTCTGGACAGCACTTTTTTATTGGTGGATGAATTTATCCACCAATCAGCAAGGACAACCCAGGTTGTTCACCAAAAATGGGCAGGCATCTAAACTTACATTCTTGCATTTAAAATAAAGATACCAAGAGAATGAAGAAAATTTGATAATAGGAGTAAATTAGAAAGTTGCTTAAAATGTCATGCTCTATCTGAATCATGAAAGAAAAAATTTGGGTACAGTGTCCCTTTAAATAATTCTACATAAGATCCAGTAGGAAAATCACATAAAAAAAAACTTTACAGGTGCTGAATGTTGAAAACCTCCTCACTTTATTTCCAATGTATTAGATTGTGGAAACAAACCAGTATCCAAATCCATGTAAACAATTGTATAAATATATATTAAAGTTGCCACTTTACAGATATAAAAACAAATAAATACAGGAAAACTAAAGTCCAAAATCCTTCTGGTGTCTTAACCCCTTTGTGCGGGCATCAGTCATGTAAGCACTCATTGGAAAAATGAAATCACGTGATTGTTCATGTGATCATGTGCTTTCAAGGCCGGGATCGGCTCATGGCGGACTGCCTACGCTGCTAGGCACACCCAAGTCCAATTGCATTTTATCTTATTAGTGCTGACTCATGAATAACTCCACAGAAGTGAGCACAATGTTATCAATATGGCATACATGAACTGGCATTGTCTAGCTGTGAAAAGTTATAAAAATGTATTGAGCTAAGAGGCGGCATGTAGTGGCTTAGAAGCAGGCGGAAATATAGAGGTTTAAAGGTTATAAAG
Source organism: Bombina bombina (assembly GCF_027579735.1). Lineage (NCBI taxonomy): Eukaryota > Metazoa > Chordata > Amphibia > Anura > Bombinatoridae > Bombina > Bombina bombina. Next base: position 450,901,411 of record NC_069501.1, on the reverse strand, counting down.
TATATTAATATAACTGTTAATCACCCTAACATGAAAGAACATGGTAATACATTCAGAGTTATAGTCCATTCAGGAGCAAATACTGGCTAACAGAAGATGTCAGCACTTGATGGTAGTTAAATCCAAGGACCTTCCAAAGAAGAGAGAAAACATACAATAGAGAAGTCTGTATATAGTTCAATATATAATCACAGGTGGACAAGTACTCACACTTTGGAGAGCTAAAGTCCATCTCAGATATTCAGACTGGTAGGCATAAAGCCCCTCGGCTCCCAAAGATACTCTGGAAATTCAGGGTAAATTAAAACAATTTCTTAAAATACAAAAGGACATAAAAACAGAATGTGTAACAGGGCGTGGGATCGGTAAAGATGCCGCTTGCAGCTCAGTCACAAACTCTACAACGGTAAGTGATCACAGGCAACAATGGTAGCGGTGTGCCTTAGCATCCCTGCATTAGTATACAAAAATGTCCATAAAAATATCCGACATATGTTTCGCTGAAACCCTTCATCTTTTTCAAGGATGCTATTTTAATATAACAATGTTAGTTGCGCAAAGCTGTGGAATGGGTAGTAAAGGCGTTATCTATATTTTTAAACAATAACAATGTTGGAGTAGACTGGTTCTTTAACCCCTTAGTGACCAGACCATTTTTCAAATTTCTTACCGTTAGGGAGCAGGGCTATTTTTACATTTTTGCGGTGTTTGTGTTTAGCTGTAATTTTCCTCTTACTCATTTACTGTACCCACACATATTATATACCGTTTTTCTCGCCATTAAATGGACTTTATAAAAATACCATTATTTTCATCATTCTCTAACTTTGCCCCCAAAATCTCTTACGCATCTACAATCACCAAAAAACTCCCATGCTAAATAGTTTCTAAATTTTGTCCTGAGTTTAGAAATACCCAATGTTTACATGTTCTTTGCTTTTTTTGCAAGTTATAGGGCAATAAGTACAAGTAGCACTTTGCTATTTCCAAACCATTTTTATTCAAAATTAGCGATAGTTACATTGTAACACCGATATCTGTCAGGAATCCCTGAATAACCCTTCATATATATATTTTTTTTAGTAGACAACTCAAAGTATTGATCTAAGCCCATTTTGGTATATTTCATGCCACCGTTTTACCGCCAAATGTGATCAAATAAAAAAAATTGTTAGCTTTTTCACAAACTTTTTCACAAACTTTAGATTTCTCACTGAAATTATTTACAAAAAGCTTGTGCAATTATGGCACAAATGGTTGTAAATGCTTCTCTGATATCCCCTTTGTTCAGAAATAGCAGACATTTATATCTTTGGCATTACTTTTTGGTAATTAGAAGGCCTCAAAATGCCGCTGTGCACCACACTTATGCCCAGCAGTGAAGGGGTTGATTAGGTAGCTTGTAGGGAGCTTGTATGATTAATTTTAGCTGCAGTGTAGTGTAGTAGACAACCCAAAGTACTGATTTAGGCTCATTTTGTTATATTTCATGCCACCATTTCACCGCCAAATGCGATCAAATAAAAAAAAACTTTTACTTTTTCACTAACTTTAGGTTTCTCACTGAAATTATTTACAAACAGCTTGTGCAATTATGGCACAAATGGTTGTAAATGCTTCTCTGGGATCCCCTTTGTTCAGAAATAGCAGACATATATGGCTTTAACATTACTTTTTGGTAATTAGAAGGCTGTTAAATGCTGCTGCACACCACACTTGTATTATGCCTATCAGTGAAGGGGTTAATTAGGTAGCTTGTAGGGTTAATTTTAGCTTTAGTGTAGAGATCAGCCTCCCACCTGACACATCCCACCTCCTGATCCCTCCCTGACCCCTCTCAAACAGCTCTCTTCCCTTCCCCACCTCACAATTGTCACCACAATCTTAAGTACTAACAGAAAGTCTGCCAGTACTAAAATAAAAGGCTTTTTTTTAATATTTATTCTGCAATGTTGGATCCCCCCATACCTCCTAATCTCCCTGACCCCCCCAAACGGCTCTCTAACCCTCCCCCCCTCTACCTATATGCTGCCATCTTGGGTACTGGCAGCTGTCTGCCAGTACCCAGCTTGCTGAATTTTTTTTATTTTTTCTTATTTTTTTATGTAAAAGAAATCATTTTTCTGTAGTGTACCTGCCCCCCCTCCCAGATCCCTTTCCCTTTCAACATTTATTCCCCCTCCCTCTCTCTCTCCCTCCTTCCCATACATTTCATTGAATATAAATGTAGGGTGCGTGCACACGTACGTGTGCGCACACCCCTGCCTCCTCATGCGCTCCCGCACAATTGCGTGCATTTGAGGGACACAGAAATCAACTAGTGATGGGAAGCCCACTCGCCTCCCTGCTATGGCTCCCACCCACCAACGATCTGCACCATCGCTGGCCGATGCAGAGAGGGCCACAGAGTGGCTCTCTGCATCGGTGGGTTAAAAAGTGTATTGCAGTGATGCCTCAATATCGAGGTATCACTGCAATACCTTGAAAGCGCATGGAAGCGATCATGATCGCTTCCACCGCTTGAAACCCCAGAGGACATGTCAGGCATGTCCTTGGTCTTTACCTGACACTTTTTGTAGAATGTGCCTGACACGTCTTTGGTCGTTAAAGGACCAGTAAACATAGAAAATAATGTTATATAATTCTGCACATAGGGTCATGCTATACTTATTGACATATATCCTGCTCATATTTTATATCTATTATAACTGTTTTGAATTTCTCTTTATAGAATATCTACTGTACTAATGGTTCAATTACCTTATCTTTGTACCTTTTATTTGTCCTATTGCCTCTTGCCCTCCCCAGAATATAGGGTTGCCACCTCTGCCATGTTTTCATGGAAACTTATGAGTTACACATGCTGCAGGGTGTGCAGGGAGAAACATGTATTGTGCTGTTTATCAGCACTATTCATGTGCTGTCCAGACGCACAATACATGTTCTGCCCTGCTTACCCTGCAGCATGTGTAACTCATAAGTTTCCATGAAAACATGGCCGAGGTGGCAACCCTACCAGATAACTATTATCCCTTATGCGTTCAATGCTGGACCAGACAGACTTGTTTGGGACTTATTTGAGGAAAAATTTACCATCTAAGAGACATTCCATGACGGCATGGGCCATGGCTCATACATTCTGTATTTTCCGCTGTTGGTGTATTTGAGAGGCAATGCTTTTGTCGTTTTATTATATTTAATGTTATGTGTTATTAAAATAATAAAACCTAAAAAAAAAAGGATCTTTGGAAACAAATTAAAGGGGAGAATATGTAGGGTAAACTGTCCCTTTAAAGGGACAGTCAAGTCCAAAAAAAACTTTCATGATTTAAATAGGGTATGCAATTTTAAACAACTTCCCAATTTACTTTTATCACCAATTTTGCTTTGTTCTCTTGGTATTCTTAGTTGAAAGCTAAAACTAGGAGGTTCATATGCTAATTTCTTAGACCTTGAAGACTGCCTCTAATCTGAATACATTTTGACCACTAGAGGGCATTAGTTCACATGTTTCATATAGATAACATTGAGCTCATGCACGTAAAGTGACCTAGGAGTGAGCACTGATTGGTTAAACTGCATGTCTGTCAAAAGAACTGAAATAAGGGGGCAGTCAGCAGAAGCTTAGATACAAGATAATTACAGAGGTAAAAAGTACATTAATATAACATTGTTGGTTGTGCAAAACTGGGGAATGGGTAATAAAGGGATTAGCTATCTTTTTAAACAACAAAAATTCTGGTGTTGACTGTCCCTTTAAGTATGGTTTGGCTCTTGAATATGATTATTATATATGGTACAAAGGCTATATGCAAGTAGCTTATGCTTATTATGGGTAAAAGTGTGACAATACAATTCACATTGTAAATAAGTTAAATTAATTAAAGACATGAAACACAATTTATTTTTTATGATTCAGAGTATACAATAATCAAATTTACTTCTAGTATCAAATTTGCTTCATTCTCTTGATATCCTTTGTTGAAAGAGCAGCTATGCACTACTAGGAGCTAGCTGAACACATTAGATGAGCCAATAACAAAAGACATATATTTGCAGCCACCAATCAGCAGCTAGCTTCCATTAGGTCACTACTGCTCCTACCTATTTATGCTTTTCAACAAATTATACCAAGAGATGCAAATGAGATAAAATAATGACATTGGAAAGTTGTTTACAATTGCATGCTCTATCAGAATCATGTACATTTAAAGGGCCACTAAAGTCAAATGTAAAGTTTTATGATTCAGATAAAGCATGTAATTAAAAAAACAACAACTTTGTAATATACTACCATTATCATAAGGTATAATATGTATGCACACTTTACACTTTCTGATGCTCCAGCTCCTACTGAGCATCAGCTTAAAGGGACATGAAACCCAAAAATGTTCATTCATGATTCAGATAGAGAATACGATTTTAAACAACTTTCCAATTTACTTCTATTATTTAATTTGCTTCCTTCTCTTGTTATCATTTGCTGAAAGGTTTATCTAGGCAAGTTCATGAGCAGCAGAGAAACTAGGTTCTAGCTGTTGATTGGTGGCTGCATATATATATTGAATGTGATTGGCTCACCCATGTGTTCAGTTAGAAACCAGTAGTACATTGCTGCTCCTTCAACAAATGATACCAAGAGAATGAAACAGATTAGATAATAGAAGTACATTAGAAAGTTGTTTAAAATTGTATTCTCTATCTGAATCATGAAAGAAAAATATTGGGTTTCATGTACCTTTAAGTGCACAAGCATATGCATTTTGTGATTGGATTGGATTAACTTGGAAATTTATATATAATAATATATATATTATAAAATTTTTGTAAATATTATAGCTACACACATTTTTTGTCTGCAGTGCAACACTTGACATCATTATGTCACTGCTATTCATAAATTATCAGGGGCGCGCCTGCAATCTACACGTCAGCATCCTGACATTTATCTCTAAGCTGCAAAATGCCTTATGAACATTCCAATTCTATTGTGTGTCTGTGTTATTTTTTA